>NC_046659.1:4244440-4251966 GCF_010883055.1 Belonocnema kinseyi | reverse complement strand
TTCACTGTTTTAGCAGTGTATATACGCTGATTTGAATGAGACATATACTGATTCAGATTTAGAGAGTACAAAGAAGACGAATTTTCAACAAAATACAGGAATATTCAATTCAGAAAGGACAATTTTCATACAAATAGTTTCATTTCAAATGAAAAATATAAATTTTAAAATAAAAATGAAGTAGTTGCATTTTCAGTTAAAAAAATAATTTTCAACAAAATAGTCAGATTTTTAATCAACGAGATGAATTTTCAACTGAATTGAAGGAATATTCAACTGGATTCGTTAATTTTTTTCAAACTTTCAACAAAATAGCTTCATTATCAACTGCGTTTAGTTGAATTTTCAGTTAAGTAAATCATTCTATCGACCAACAAGACGAATTGTTAACAAAATACATGAATTTTCAAGGAAACACCATTTGAATTTTTAACTACAAAGCTTAATTGTCAATCAACAAGACGAACTATCTACCAAAAAGACGAATTTTCAACCAAAAGAAAAGCTCATACGCGCGCTCGGCGCGCGAATAACTACTTTGCTTGCAATTATTTTATTTGGAAATAAAATTAAATTTGTAAAAAGAACTGACCCTGTTCGTTTGAAAAATAGCCAAATTCTAAATTTCTTATGAAAGTTCTTTAAATAATTCACCATTCTTGTATATTCTCTGAATATGTTTATGAAAATTGTTTAAATGATTAAGAATTATTATAAACTTACAAAGTATCGTAAGAAATGACCATTGAGAGACAATCTTAGTTCAGATCTTTGAATGGATAAGTGAAAAAGCTATTACGGATCTTAAGACTAGACTTGGACAAACAGGTACCAAGTTGTCACCTTTCCAGAAACCTGAAAACACAGGTCGAGGAAGGCAGGGAGTAAAATCGCATCCTCCCTCCCCGTCAAACATGGCGCTCTGTGCAACCGCACGGCTTGCACGCCTCAAAATCTGGCCCTTATTTTAAATGAACTAGTTGAAATTAAAAAGTTTAAAATTGCATTATGTAAAATAAAAATAAATAAAAATTCGAAGTTTTTGAATGGTTACAGTTTTAGAGCTCTGAATTTTCATATTGAATACTGAATTAAAACATTTACAAACATTGAAATATGCAATTTAGTTTTCGTTTGTAAATTCTCGAATTTTAATTGCTTCATATGGAAAATTATTTATTTTGAAAAAATTTCAACTTAACATTTTCCAATTTTGAAATTTTTGAACCAGTTTCTGATTTACCTTTTTTCAAACAAGCGTCTTGTCTCTTATATTTTATTTAAAAATGTAAAGATGGAAAAATTTGAACCAATTTTTTAATTTAAATAATGAAATCTAAGAGAAAATTAAAAAACATTTCAAAACATTTGAAAAATTTTAAAAAAAAACACATTACTAGATAGTAAGGCACTTGAATTAAGTTAGCAACATTTTTTTAAATGTTACAAAAATGTATATAATTTTAAGAGATATTTATGAGTAAAAGTTCGAAATATCTCTTAAATTAACTCCAATTTTTCCAAATATTTAGCAGAGCGATTTTCATTTGATCGCGGTTTACCTGCTCGACGTACCCTCGCGCTGTGTCGAGCATTGCCTGAGGGGGGCCCTTTTGTCATAAAGACGAATAAAACACGGGACATAACATTTTTATAATAATGTAATCATTTATTCCCCAGAAATTTTAAAAATGATCTTATTTTCTTATTGAAATGCAATATTTTGTCATTGTTTGAAGTAGTAAATTTGTCTAAAAACATTACGTAATTATTTGAACAATTAAATATTGTTTATTTTCAAAAATTTTCAATTGAGCCAGAGATGTCCAATTTTATTGAAATTGGTATCATATGCTACTTTCTGTTAAATAATTATATAATTTTGACACATTTATTTTATTGTTTAATAATTTTTTTCCTTTAAACAATATTTATTTGCTAAATCAGTTTTTTCGGTAACTAAAAGAATTGCAATAAAATAGAACGCATAGCATTATGTTTCTGACTTTATAGCATATAGAAAGAAAAAATTTACGACTTTTTAATTGTTAAAACAAATATAATTTGTTTAAATAATTACTTTTCCAAAAGTACTTTCGAAATCGTAATTAATTATATGTCTTCTATTTAATAGTTATGTATGCATATATGATATTAAATATACGTATTTAATTTTTCAATCAAAATCAAAAGAAAAATTTCTGTACATAAAAATTAAGTGAAGAATGCACTTCACCCTTTTTTAATAAAACCAATGTCAGAAGCCAAAAAACATTGATTCGAAAATGATTTTTCAAAAAGTTTGTTTCCAGCGATGCATACTTGCTGAGAACATTTTTCTCTTAGTTTTTTTAAAACACAAACTTATACTTTAAAATTGTATATTGAATTTGAAAATTATGCTAGAATTATTATTATTATATAAACTCCTAATCTGTTAAGAAAACATAATAATAATAATAATAATTTAAAATTGAAATAATATATATTAAAATAATTAGGTATAATTATTCATATTATTATTATCAAAGTATTATTGTTCTAAAAACTGAAGATAATAAATTTAAAAAATTATTTATTATAATAACATTTTATAGTTGAAAAAATCATTGAAACCAATGCTTAGTTAAATAATTAATTTTAAACGGTAATGTGAAATTTAACAATTTTTAAGGAATACTTAAAATTGTATACATTGAAACATTTAGCGGGTAAAAATTAAATAATTTTACAAGTTAATAGTTGAAGGGGTTTGTTGAAACTTGATTTTTGTTGTTGAAGATTTATCATTTTAGTTGAAATTAATCTACATGGTTGAAAACCCGTTTTTTTTCTAATTTTAAATTAATTTTTTGAACTAAGAATAAATCTTTTTGGTTACAACATTACGATTTTAGTAGCATATTTAGCTCTTTGGATACAAAATAAATTATATTGTTGGAAATTAATGTTTTTATTTGAAAATTCAGCTATTTCATTTTTGGTTGAAAATTTATCTTTTGACTTCTTCAAGGTAAGTGGGTAAAAATTGATGCATTCTGTTCAAAATTCATTTTTTTGTTGTTGAAAATATTAATTTTTTTAAACTGGCAATTCAATTATTCCATTTATTCCATTCTTGTTTGTTTATCAATTGAACTATTTGTCGGTTAAAATTCGCCTTTAAAAAAAAGAGAATGTTTTTTATGTAAAATTACAAAACTTAAACAATTACTTTTTTTTAAACAGTGTTTTAACCGTAATAAGGTGCTAATTCTATTTTCGTAATTTTAGGCTCACAACTACGCAGCCATTCTTACCGAGTATTCTTACAACAGAAGTAGACCATAAAAGGAGGAAAATTTCCAAAATTTATTAGGTTCAACCAGGTACTCGGACTATAGGCAAAGATATATACGGTTCTTACTTAGGGATCGTCCACAAATTACGTAAGACGTTTTTCTTTTGTTTGAATAAAGACGAGCATAAAATTGCTGTGAAGTTGAGAAGGACACAGCGATATAAACAAAAGAAAAACATCTCACGTAATATGTGGACGATCCCTTAATTCCAGAAGAATGCTTTCTAGGTTTTCCCCGCAAGTAATTGAGGGGTTCAAACTTAAAAGGCCTTGTATAAATATGGGTCCTATATCTCTCAAACTTAAGATTATGTTGTAGAACCGATTTAGTACTTATATTACTGTTTTCTTCTATTTTATTTGAATAACTGTACACTTTAAGGTAGTATTTTGTGTGCATATATTTGTTATATTTTCTAAAATATGTGATTCTAATTTCAAGGCGAAAGGGCCATCAATCATTTAAATCATACAATTAAAAATAATGTTATAAAAAGATCTAAATAAAAAGTTTGTAACATTTTGAAATGTTCAAGTATTTTTATCAAATTAATCTTTTGCCTGGCAAACAAAGCCACGAATAATAAACAATGAAGTTCTTGAAAGTATTTTTTTTCATATATATATCATACCTTAAATTTCGTTTTAAAACACTATAAATCTGTAAAATTAGAGGAGAGTACTCGAATATGAGATATTCTCGTAATATGAGAAAACGGGGTATCAGCTAAACTAAGAGACCCACTCTGTTGGTTCTATCACTAACTTGTAGCCCTTGAAGAAAGAGTAATTTCGTGGTATAGTCCATTTTTCATTGGGCTTCTAATTCTAAAGATTATAGGCAACCTTTTTATGAAATCGATGGTGATCGAGTTCTTGGAAGGGAATTCTTTAAACCTTATTTATTATTCATTAAATATGTATTTAGCAGTAAAGTTTGTCTGGAGTGATGGGGATTGAATAACTAAGTAGGAAAATATCGATAGTGTTGAAGTTTTTCATTGTACAGGTCAGGCATAGTAAGTGCATAGTTGCACGGTGTGGTTCTCATAATATGATATACCTGTGGTTTTTATAACACTGTGGCTGCGCGGGGGAAATTGGTTACAAAAATATTTGTTACTACTGCAAAAACTAAATATATCTAAATAGCAGTAAATTTATACTTCGGAAATATAGAATGAAGTTTTTCATTAAAAATAATACTTTATTTTGCATTTTGTTAGCTATTTCCTGGGGTATCTCATATAATGAGAGTAGTTTGACGAGTTTGGAAAAAGCACTTTCTTACATTTTTTGTATTTTCAGCATAAAAAAAATTTTTAATAAAATTTTTTATTTGAGCTTCTTATGACAAACTAAATTTCCTTTAAAATGACCTATATTACTTTTAAATTCAGTACATAGAGTTCCGACAATCACGCCAAACAGAGTTGGTATCTCATATTTGGATACTCTCCTTTATATATGCATTTTAGCTACAAGCTGTATATTAATTAATACAATCTGTAACTGATACACATATGTTATAATAGTTACATAATTTTAGCGTTTCTGAGACAAATTTAAGGTATTATAATTGACAATATACTATTTTTTTGTTTCTAAAGAAATCTCAAAATTCTTTATAAAATGGATAAATTGGCTTTATCCTCTGCTTGATTTTATACAGAATTTTGAATTTTGATAGCATTCAACATTTTAAAGAGAAAAATGTTTAGCTCTATCATAATTAAAATAAATAAAAGACGTAAATGATGAATAAGTGAACATAAAACTTTTTCCGAGAATGTGATAAAATTATAAGTCATAATTTATTATTTATAGCATATAAATAGCTATGTAACGATAGAATATTTAAAAATTTTAATTTAAAAAATAAATAATTAGTTTTCATTATATAAGTACGCACTAATAATTGTGAATCATTAGAATAATTATATAATAAACACTTAACATTCGAGTGGTAAATAAATATGTAGTACATCATTTACATTTATAGTAACTCGTTTAATTGTAACTGCGGTGGTAACTCATTTTTAAAATTCTCTAACTTAAGCAATTACCGACGCGGAACGTCTAAAAAATGCCGAAAACTGCGAATTAACTCCGAGGAGTTGACCCACAAACTAAGAGGGCGCTTTCAGCAGTCGGATTTTGACGGAGTCTCTTATTCCATTACATGAGCAATCTCCCAACTCATCTCCGGTTATATATAGGAATATATATAGGAATTATCCGGTTATATATAGGAATATATAGGAATCAATACGATGATCCAGCAAAAGCCTCGTGCACCCTAAGAACACGGAGCGACCCAAGGACAACCGCCTTCTGCATTTTTCCCGCAAGTGTTTTAGCATATTGTTGACACGCAGGGATGATTTTTAGGCCAGTAGCAAGTAAAAGCTTGGCACCTCCAAGAGCGCCGATGATAAGGACGATTAGTTTAACAGAATATTCCGGGTACAATCGTTGCAACTCCCTCATAAGGTATCGATACCTCTCTTTCTTTTCATTCTCCTTGGTTATGATGTCTTTGTCAGCTGGTGCCGAAAATTTGACAACGAACCTGGTTCGCTTCTCGAAATCAAGAAGAACCATGTGTGGCCTCGAGTGTGCAACAGAAACAATTCTCGAGAATATAAAGTTCCAGTATATGTGGTACTTCCCATTCTCGACAATTGACTCGATTTCCCTGGGAGCATTTAGAGGAGCGATATTAAGGTTAATGCCGTAAGAGTAACTGAGATGGTAATAAAGCACTCTTAGTGCCGCATTGTGCCTTTGGATGTAGGTCGTTCCCGCATGAGTTGGACAACTAGATAGTATGTGAGCTAAATGTCCGGGGTGTGTATGGCACGCCCTGCAGCTATCATCGAGAATGTCTTGGCTCAAAATGTGGCGACGGTATGTTAAGGTGGAAATGACACCGTCTAGGCATGCAAAGATGAAACCCTCCGTACCAGACTTTAATCCGGAAGATTTAAGGAAAGCAAACGTTAGCTCACAAGACATTAACTGATCCTTCACATTTCTGTGGAAGATACCGTGCATCCTCTTATCGAGGAGCTGTTCACGAAAGTTTTTCTCTTGTGCTTTCTTAATCCGGGCTTTCAGGAGTGAGTATTCGAGATAGATAAGATTTTATGCATTTTGCTCAACCATAATACTGACAAGTTATTGGCCTGTAATTCTTCGGGTCAGCTAATTTGCCTATTTTAGGCAGGAGTATTGTGCGCTCTTCCACCAACCACTCTGGAATTGGCTCTTCCGACTTCAAATACTTTTTTCACCTCCTCGGTAGTGAAGGGTGGGCATTCTTTATCAGGTGTTATGAGGGCAACATATAACTCCTTGAAGCTATTTATATTTTCTGAGTCTTCGTCCAGTCTATACTGAACTTCGTAGACTTCTCTCCAAAATACTTCGACCTCCTCTGGTTTGGATGGGTGTTCGACAGTAACTGGAGGGTCTTGGAAGAGTCGAGATGGGTCAGAGAGAAACTGTTTATTTTCTCTGACCCACCTATCCCTCCGCTCTAGACTTCTCTTAGCGTCAGATAGTATCCGTATTCTCTCAACAATATACTGCCTGATGGTCAGCAGCTATGACTTGTTAAATGTATGATAACGGGTCCGGATTTCGCGCACGAACTTTCGAACCTTGGCGGTAAAATTCCTGCCAGATGTGATTTAGTCAATCACACACTGAATGCGGGACGCGCACTGTCTTGTCCAGCCTATCTTGATGGCAAGTTGATGCATTCGTCTTTTGGTCTTATGATCAATCGTTGGTTTTGTTTTACGGTTCGCATCGGGCAAAGCTCTCGCTGCATTATACACACAATAATTGATAGCCCAGAGGTCGGATTCTCCCGAAAAATGTCCACGAAGCTCGTCATCCATTTCAGCCAGATCTTTAGGCTTGAGAGAAACCTTGGTGTGGATGTATCTCCGGGTCGTAAAGCATCGCTCTTCATCTGTTGCATGCTTGCCCGCGGTTGGTCTTAGTGTCGCCTCTCTTTCTCTGTTGCCGGCTTGTTCTAGCTCTGGTAGAGTAGGCGTTCCGCTTACATAGCCCCTTTTACGGAGTAGTTCAGCATGGTTTCGCAGACGTTGCCGCGAAAAGTGCGATAGCTCCGGGTGTTTCTCGCACCACAGAGCATGCAGCCGTGCCATGTAAC
>NC_046659.1:4238246-4244340 GCF_010883055.1 Belonocnema kinseyi | reverse complement strand
TTATAAAAACACGTAAACTCAGAAGATGTGGACTGTGACTGCACCATATATCTAGTCGGGAGTGGTGCTGACTGAAAACACATGATTTGGAGCGATTCGCGCTCCATATGTTGGTCATTCTAAGGACTTATTGAACTACCCTCGTAATTTAAAATACTGTTGCGTACACGTCTCGCTTGAATAAATACAAATTTGTATGCCAGATCTTGAATTTTTCCTATTTCATTATGCACATTAATGTAACATTTATCTAAACCTTGAAGTAAAAAACGTGATAAATGAAATTCTGTAGAAAATTTGGATCAAATTTAGATAGAAGAATTTAATTCTACCTTCATCGCGAGATACCTTAAGAATTCATTTTTTACGTTTCATTAATATTTAAAAAATATTATAAGTACATTGTTGGATGAATTTAAATTTTAATAATGAGAATAATAACTGTTAAATTCTAAACAATTGTATGTTGATTAAAAAATGTCCATTCATTTACATTGAATTTATCGGAAAGTTCTTCCTTTGAAAAGAACAACTTCTGTAAAGCATAATAAACGTGTTTAGAAAATTCGATAAGAACAGAAATAAATATTTAAGCCCCCCCCCCCCCCATCATGGAATACTCATCCCGAGTAATCTACCGAGAGTCCTAGACTCCTAGAGACTTCCCCCCTATATTTCTACTTTTTACAACCACAGGCCTGACTGTTGCAAAGGATAGTTTCACGAAAGATGAATGGGCTAGCTGCATTACATATTAGAGCCCCAAATATTTTCTACGCCACAGGTGTAAACTTGTCAAATCTTACAAGGAGTCGTCCCACCGCACAGTGGTCTGGAATAGGAATTTACTGTTCATAATTGCCCACAGGTCGTATTTCTTGATCGATTTGAAAGTTTTTTTTTTAGAAATTCTCAGCAATTAATTTTTAAGAGAACTGTGGTTTGCTTTTTTTTAATTATTTTCACAGAGCAACAATATATAAACAAATATAGTGACAAAATTGACCATTTTAGCTTTGTGAATTTTTATCTAAAGAAAAAATACAGATAGAAACTCACTATCAGCCGGAATTATTGCACATGCATTCATGGAACATAATCAAATTTAATAATATTTAACTTAATTATTATAAACAATTTCTATAAACAAATTCTTTATAAACGAGTTTTTCTCATAGCTGAATCGATTTCTCTGAACAAAAGTGATTCACAATTGTCTTTAAGGCCATTTATATACTTTAAGCTTTATCAAACATAAACAATATAGATTGTTTATAACAATTTAGTTGAACAAGTCTCCTAATCGGCCGTTTCCTCGTTGAAAAAAATGTTTTTTTCTTCATTAATTATTAGAGTGACATTTATTGCGGTGACTAACCAACGAAATTAAATAAAGAATAATTTATATGGTTGTTATAAACAATTTTTTAAACAAAACTATGATTTATTTTTTTTAAATTCAAAAAGGACGGTTTGCTACTGAAATTATCCGACAATAAACTAACAGTGATTCCAAAATTGGATATGGGGCATTAAATAATAATTTGCGTAATTGTTGATAACAATTTCTGTAGCAAACTGTCCATAGCAATAACGCTGTACTTGCGTTTCTAGAAGTCACCTATCTTTCATTTGTTTTATGCAACTTCCTGAAAAATAAATGAGGAACAAGTGAAAATAAGGTGCAATAACGCTGTACTTGCGTATTTAGAAGTCACTTATCTTTCATTTGTTTTGTACGTAACTTCATGAAAAACAAATGAGGAAACGCCCGATTAGGAGACTTGTTCAACATGTACATTGTTTATGTTTGATAAAGCTTAAAGTATATAAATGGCTTTAAAGACAATTGTGAATCACTTTTGTTCAGAAAAATCAATGCAGCTATGAGAAAAACTCGTTTATAAAGAATTTGTTTATAGAAATGTTCATAAAAACAATAGTTGTTAACGCATGCTAATTTTTTTGTTACAAATTTTGACTTTCATGAAAAATATTAGCAACTAGCGTGAAATAAACGATTTTTTCTATGTTAAAAAAATAATAAGAATTTGTTTATAAAAATTGTTTATAATAATTAAGTTAAATATTATTAAAATTAATTATGTTCTATGTATACATGTGCAATAATTCTGGCTGATTGTGAGTTTCTATCTTATTTTTTCTTGACATAAAAATTCAAAAAGCTAAAATGGTCAATTTTGTCACTATATTTCTTTATAAATTGTTGCTCTGTGAAAAAAATTAAAAAAAAAGCAAACCAAAATTCTCTTAAAAATTAATTGCTGAGCATTTCTAAAAAAAACTTTTAAATCGGTTAGAAAATAGGACCTGTGGGCGATTGTGAACGGTAAATTCCTATTCCAGACCATTGTGCACCGTGCTCCAGATGCGATAGCGACTATTTACTTGCAAAATACCGATGAGTTTTACGCCTTTGGTATATTACAAATTTAGGATGGTTTATATTTATAGAGTCCAATGCCGTTTTTGAAGAACTAGCTTTTTTAAGAGCCTTAAGAGTCCATTAACATTTAACAAACAAAAATAAACGTTTATAACAAAAAACGAATAGGTAATAGAAACTTTAAATTTACTCAATTTTATTATTTATTTGTCATGAAAATTATTCCGCTCTATTACAAATCTCTGAGATTATTTATTAGAAACTGGCAACGAGAACTCTCTTAATTTTTTTTTATAGTACAAAGAGTTACTATTTCATCTAAAAGTAGCTAATGCCAATTTCTTAATGAAGCTTTACATTCTTGATGTAATAGTTACCATATGATTTTATTAAAAATGGTTAATGATCTAGCTGGTCAAAGTATATCCATTCAAAAATGTGCACTAACTTATTTAAGTCCAATTGATTTTGACTTAAATTGGTTTTATTAAAAGCTGATATTATTAAAACTTAAAATAACATTATTAAAAGAACGGTTCAATGCCATAGAAATCAGAACAATTGCATAGGTTTTGCAAAGACTTCGCATAGATTTAAAAGATTTTATAAAGTCTTCTATTATTCGAAAATTAAGATTTCAAAGATTTCGGGTCGATTTAAGACACTGCATAAAGACTTCAATCATTTTAAAAAGATTTCATGAAGGTTTTATTAATTTAACAAATATCACCGAATATTTAAAAAGTATTTCAAATAATTTGCGAAGACTTTTAAACAAGTCACAAAAATGTCAATGATTTACCATGTTTTCAAAGATTTCAAAGATTTCGCCGAGATTTCAGATAGATTTGAAAGATTTCAGATACCTTTCAAATATTTCACAATGATTTTTAGAGAATTTACCAGTATTCCCTACCGAAAGAAATCTCTGAGTTTTCTTTAGCGAAATAGCTTGGCCCATTTGAGTCTATAAACAAAGTCGATTTGAAACAAAATAGTCTCGGAGATAGTTTGAGAGATTTGGGTCCTTTTGAAGATCCTTTAAGTGGTTGTTTTAAGAGTGGTGCGACGGTAATATAATGTTTCTTTTGTATTCGTCACGTACCGGGCGGGCAGAGTTATTTACAGTACTTGGTCGTGGCTAATCCGCTCTCCCTTTTTACATTTCTCTTCAAATTATTAACACTTTTTTTAAATTGATGAATTTTCTCATTATACTTATTTATAATTATAACTTATATACTGATATACAAGTTTCTATTTGAATTAAAAAATGTTGTCTTTTTTGGCGTATCTCATTCCGTTTACGAGAAACGTTCCATCAATTCCAATTTTAAGCATTAAAAAAAAAAGTTAGATATCTGAAATCATCGAAACCCATAGATTCCGAATTATTATGTTTTAGGCTGTTAGCTATGAAATTAAAAAAAATCTACTTCTAAATTTTAATCCGAAAGCTTAACAAAGGACCCTTGAGTGTCGGCTACTCTATTGAGATAGCCTCTGATGGACATTGGAATAGAAGGGGCCTAGCCTCCTGTTACCTAACATGGGCGCGGGGATTGATCATAAGTTACAAGGGGGAGTGGACCATGTTGGTTTGCAAAAGCAATAGAGGTTTAGCAATCCAAGATCTAGGTAGAACAGCCCGCTCGTTATTTAGATCCGGCAACGACATGCCTATTCTGCCGTGATTTGGAAAAACACCGTTAACTGCAAATCGGATAAAGTCACCTGAAGCAATTAACGGTAGTTGACTCAAGGGCCTTGTCGAAAATGCAGTTAACGGTGTTCTTCCAAATCAACGCAGTATTCTCTCCTATTCGTATGGAATCAAAATTTTTTAAAGATATTGACTAAGTTCTAATTGAATTTGCTTGAAATTTAAGAAAAATACATATATTAAAAGATTTTTGTATCAGAATCTCTGAAAAAAATGACCAACTTCAATTTTTTAAATTAGACTAATTCAGAGTGATCAAAATTGAATAATGTAATTGAAAAATAATTTTTAATTCGAAGCGATTACAATTTTAAAATAAAAAATTGGTCAAAGTTAAAGCTTTATTAGCTAATGAAAATTATGTAAAATATTAATAAAATTGAGATTGAATAGCTTCTAATATATAGAATCTATTGAATTGAAGATCATACTCTAATTATTATTATATAAACTCCTTATCTTTAAAAACACAATAATGCATTTAAATTTAAATAACATGGATCAAAATAATTCGGTATAATTATTCACAGTATTAATTATAAATTAATTAATAATAAGAACTGGAGATAATAAATAAAAAATTATCTTTATTATGATAACATTTTCTAGTTCAGAAAATCATTAAAGCCAAAGCTTAGTTAAATAATTAATTTTAAAGGAGTAGATTTTATACACTTTTCTTAATTTATTATTTTATTATGTATCATCGTTACCAACTCCGATCTTCTCTACCGACATTATCAAATTGTACCCTGTTTCACCAAGTGAGTAGCAGGTAATCCACATTTTAGTTTAGTTCCCGAAAAATAACAATAAGGCAAACAGGGCGCGCTTTTGGACCTTTAATTTTAGTTCCCGGAAGGCTAAGGCAAACTGGGCGCGCTGCGGTAAGTCGGTCAAAATAAAAAACACGGCATAAGCAATCTTCCACCTCATCTCTGGTATATCATGGACATAGGAAACACGGGACTAGGCATGCCATCCTAACTTGGCGAGCGGGGTTGAATCCACGGGATGAAAATATAAACATGTGGGCGCTGCCATGTTTGTCACGGGACATCAAAAGGTGGTGGACCACCTCCCTCATTGCATCACCCCCGCAATGGCATGCCAAGTCCCTTGTTTCCTATGTCCATGGGTAATATCTTTGATCTTTGCTCTAGGTTGCATCGCAACGTTGTTGCCTGAGATTTTCACTGCGTGGCGCTAGCATCCAGACAAAATTCTCAAAGTTACCGACAGAACGCATATTAACTGCTACTAAAAGATGACGCACTTGTAGGCGCATTCAGCCCATGTAAATGACTCTGTACTTTATTTTTTAAAGTTTGTAACGCTGCAAAAAAAGTATTGCGATTACTCCGTAAGTTTCTAATGCAAATTTTAACGTAGAATCCGAATTTAAAAGTTGATTTTGCTGGTTTTTTAGCTTTTTAAAAAGGAACCGAATGGGGTCTTTACGGGTACTCTCTAGAGGCTCCATTTGGTCCACCAGGGCTGTTGTTAACCTAAAAATAACTTCAAAATTTACAGCATTTACTTCACATTTTGAGGTTACAAAACGACTAGCCCGCTAAAGCTCCGTGCATAGGAAGTAGCTATGCAGATCCGTGTGTGTTGACCCGTGTTCTCTTGTGCACTGCGCCTTGTGCAAAGATATTATAAACGTAGATGCGGTGCGGGCTTAGTTGCCCGCCATAAATATAGACGGCGCGTCCGGCGAAAAAAGTCACTTCCCCTCTACCCACCGCTCCCCGTAGAAAGCACCCTTCCATATAGTTTGCCAAGAGCCACTTGGATCGCTGTAAGCAACTCTCGGCACACATTCGAGGCGCACTGATGGTAAACTTAGCTTGGACAATAATTATCTGGATTGAAAGTAAATTGCCAATTAAAACATTTTTACATTTATAACTTTGCAAAACTTGGTTGTTTTAATAAATACCACAAATATAAGTCAATGA
>NC_046659.1:4233459-4238146 GCF_010883055.1 Belonocnema kinseyi | reverse complement strand
GTCATTGCCTCTGTAAGTGCTTATTTTGAGGAACTTCCGAAAACGCACTTTTTTGAAGGATTAAAAAAACTTGAAAAGCGATTGACCAAGTGTATAGAGCTCGAAGGAGATTATGTTGAAATATAAAAAAAAAATTTACCCAAAAAAAATTGTTTTTATACTTCATTCTAAGGACTTATTGAACTACCCTCGTATATTTGACATGCACAAAAGAAGCTTAATTGTTAATTAGGCGTCAAACACAATCAGGAAAATCTGTTTTTCGGATTCAGGGGGTTTAAAAACGTGGACAAGTGACAAAAACTGGGGGAACCAATTTTACGTAAATCTAATACCTTCTCTGACGAGAATGTAAAAATCGAGAATTATTCTAGATCAATCTTAACTCTTAAAGATCTACAGCCCTTTCCTCACATTACTCCCTTTCACGCTCAGTGAGTCACGGCTACACCACGAAAGGCAAATAATGGCTTGATTGAGAATTGTATAATACTAAAAAATTACGATCCTTGAAGAAAATTCTATCGGCCTCGAAAATCGTTTGGCCCACCTACAACTGATAAGATCCTTTCCTTGTATTAGTTAAATAATTAATTTTAAACTGTAATGTGAAATTCAACAATTTTTAAGGAATACTTAAAATTGTATACATTGAAACATTTAGCAGATAAAAATTAAAGAATTTTACAAGTTAATAGTTGAAGGGGTTTGTTGAAACTTGATTTTTGTTGTTGAAGATTTATCATTTTAGTTGAAATTCATCTACTTGGTTGAAAACCCGTATTTTTTTTCTAATTTTAAATTAATTTTTTGAACTAAGAATACATCTTTTTGGTTAAAACATTACGATTTTAGTAGCATATTTAGCTCTTTGGATACAAAATAAATTATATTGTTGGAAATTAATATTTTTATTTGAAAATTCAGCTATTTCATTTTTGGTTGAAAATTTATCTTTTGACTTCTTCAAGGTAAGTGGGTAAAAATTCATGCATTTTGTTGAAAATTCCTTTCAGTTGTTGAAAATATTAATTTTTTTAAACTGTCAATTCAACTATTCCATTTATTCCATTCTTGTTTGTTTGTCAATTGAACTATTTGTCGTTGAAAATTCGCATTTAAAAAAAATGAATGTTTTTTTATGTGAAATTACAAAACTTAAACAATTACACAGTTTACACACAACAGTTCACGGATTTTTTTTTTTTTTTGAACCTTAGAACTTTTTTTGTAAATAAAATATCGAGTTGAAACTTTGGAAAATGTATTAGATTACAATAAAGTACGTTTAGGTACTGCATTTTGGTAGGGACTTCACTGAAAATTATTTTATCTTTTTTCTGAACCTCGACATTTTTTGCACGTTCGAACTTTTTTTATATATAAAATATCGGTCTCAAACTTTGAGAAATGCAAGAGCCGAAAGAAAACTACGTTTAAGTACAAATTTTAATAATAAAATATGTAAAAAAAATATATTTCAACTATCAATTCCATCGGCATCAGCCGGTAACGTTGTAAATGAAAATACGAACCCAGGTGGCTACTAGACGAGGCTCTAGAGGATTCGTATTTTCGTGTACAACGTTACCGGCTGATGCCGATGGAATTGATAGTTGAAAATTTTGTTTTACATCTTTTAGTATTAAGCTTTGTACTTAAACGTAGTTTTCTTTCGGCTCTTGCATTTTTCAAAGTTTGAGACCGATATTTTAAGTATAAAAAAAGTTCGAACATTCAAAAAATGTCGAGTTTCAGAAAAAAGATAAAATAATTTTCAGTGAAGTTCCTACCAAAATGCAGTACCTAAACGTACTTTATTGTACTGTAATACATTTTCCAAAGTTTCAGCTCGATATTTTATTTACAAAAAGATAATAGATAATAGAGTTTTCTGAAAATGTTAATGACCACTGGAGCAATTAGAACTATGTGTTACCCGACGATCTGGGAAAATAACAATAAACTAACAATAACTAATAACAAATTCAAAATTTTGTAACTCCAAACTATTTACATATATAAAATTTCATACTTATTAAGTGTGAAATTGTCTTCTAATTTTTAGCACTTAAAGTTGATATGATTTGATTATGAAAGTTTTCATTTGGAAAAATTTCAACTATTAAGTCTTTACATTTAAAATGAAACAATTGCAGAATTGTAAAATTGTTCAATTTTGGACACTATTTTATTTTTAATTTTAGGCCCTTCAAATTGTAAAGCTGAAATTTTGTTGGTGTTTTATTTTGACCAATACTATATATAATTTGTAATGTTTTCATGTTGAGACGGGGTTGTATTTGAAGTTTTTAAATTGTGAACATTTTTATTTATATGATCATAAATTTTGAAACATTATGTACATTTCAATTATTGCAGTGCAGAACTAGATAAGCAACATTTTTCAGGAACTGGGCTTTTTGCATATAAAGCTCTTTAACAATCTAATACACCTTTTGATAAAAGGATTTGTTCAAAATCTCGTTTTTTAATATATAGTAAAATAAGACTGTTGGTGATTTAAAAGATACTTTGTATCCCATCTTCATCTTTTTTTTTAATTCTCTAGCCTTTGACCTTTTTTAAGACCTTTTTCTGACCATATTTGTTTTACTAAATTTTGTTTAAAACAATACAATAATAAAACGCTTTTTTTCTCAAAGGAAAATCTCTTGAATCAATCGAATTCCCATCAAAAGTCTTAAATTTCCATTTTCTACAAAAGTCACTTTTATAAGGTGTTTTTTTTTGCTTAACCAAATTTCATTCTTTAAAGGATTCTCTACGAATCTCTGTGGTACATTTTAGCTCTGAATAACTCTAAATAACTAAATAATTTTAAACTAAAATACTTATTTGAAAGTGCGCCTAGCGCAATCAGTTTCTTTGATGCTAATTTCAACCATAAACGTTTCAATTTTCAAAGTGTACACATTGATTGAAGCCTTTACGCCTTTCTCACAATTATTCTCAATTCATATTGACTTATTACACCTTATTATAATACCTTTTTATACAAGATTACAATTTTCTTTTGAATTTATAAAAATTTAAAGAATTGTAAGTAGACATGACGGTTAAAAGAAATAGAAAATATTTCATGAAAAAAAAAAAAAAAACGATGGGATCTAATAGGAGTGTCAGAAGTGCTCCGCCCTCTCGTCCCAGATATGTACCTGCTTTTCTTTACGCCTCTAGGTTTAACCCTTCAATTCAAAGAATGGGGTACTCAGGAAATTTACTAAAGCTAAGAGAAGATATTGAGTAGAAATTTCCAGGACACTTTCCTTCCATTAAATTCTAGGTTCTTCGATAGAATTTCAGATTTTAGAATTTAGATCTTTCAGACCATCCAGACACAACTGATTTTTAAGATTTTCAAAACAGGCACCAAAAACAATTTTCTAAGACTTTATGAATCTATACGTTTCATGAAATTCTGTGTTAAATGATATATACTTTCAAGAGACCATTTTTTGACAACTCATATATATGCAGGCCGTTTAAAAACTACTTTACGCTTTTTCATGACAGTTTGGACCCACCTCCGGTCGCTTTTTCTGTATAAGGTCTGTGTATGTTTAATTTTTGGAAGTTCTTTAAGACGATATTGCAAATAGAATGGAAATATTTCGATGTATTCTTAAGTTATAAATATGTACATAATATATTTATCTTAAAAATGTTATTGTAATTTTTTTCTGGATAATGTAAATTTCTCAACTTACCTGAAGAAACAATAAAAGATAAAACTCAAAAATGATTTTTTTAAATTATGAAACTCAATTAGTGATTTGGAGAGGTAATTAGATATCTTTCATGATATATTCTTACAAGAAAGATTATAAATAAATATAATGCTTGTAACGTCAAGACGTTTGAAACAAAACCTTTAAAATCGCACAATTTTTTACACAACTAACTTGAATTTGTCGTATTTTCTAAGTCATATCACTTTAATTTCAAAATTTTTTAAATTAGACTGTATAATTTAAAAATTAAGAATGTCTATAAATCTAAGTTATAGTAAAAAGTTGTAAATGAAATAGTACTACGTTGTTTTTGTTTTAGAAATCGAGCACGATAAATACCCATCTTTATTATTATTATTTTTATTACACCATTAAGCCATTTCCCTTTAAAATATCAAATAACAATATCACGTAATGAGCAATCATGAAACAAATAAATATTAATCAAAGTTGAACAAAATTCCATTTAATTTCAACTGTAAATATTTATGAAAATATCAGAAATGTATTTGTCTTGAATTGAAGATACAATTCGTTTAACATAATTTTCTTTATTCAACCAAGATATACTTTCAAATCAAGGAAATCATATCCAATTAAGGAAAGATCTGTATTCAAACAAAGAATTATTGCTTTGAACTAAAGAAATGTCTTTGAATCAAATAATACCGTAGCTACAGGTACTGAGATTTCAGTACAAATAGGTGGATTTTTTGGTACAAATTGAGGTGGAAAAGGGTCTACTTCTATGAAATTTCGATTTAATCGATTTTTTCGGTAGGGTAGAGTGGGGTTAAAAGTGTCAGGGGAAAAAAGTGCCACATACGATAACACAAAAAGTAATCATTTATAGGACGGGGTTTAAAGTGGCCAAAGTTTATTTTTCATAACACTGCGCCTAAATTAAATGAGGCATTTCGTTGGCTTTTGCA
>NC_046659.1:4224613-4233359 GCF_010883055.1 Belonocnema kinseyi | reverse complement strand
TACTACTGGCATAGTGTCGCCCTGGTCGTGCAGCCAAAGTTCTGCCAGTACTGGGCGAACCACCAGCTGTCTGTACTGGTGGGCATTACTGGGCCAGTACTGCGCCGGTGGTGAACTCCGGCACACTACCGACATTTCCACCTGGGATGTGGCAGTTTTTCCCAGCGGCACTTTTAACCCCACTCTACCCTACTTGAAGACACTTCCATCAAATAAACTTGTTTCCGAATGAAAGCTAGTGAATATATTTCTTTAATTCACAGAACTTTTTTTTTATAGAAGAATAATTTTTTCCGATTTTTGATAGTGACATTTTTGTTTTTAATCTTTTTAATTCTTGAGAGTCATCTTTCATACACTTTTAACATTATTTACATAACCTATGGTACACTCTTTTAGTCTCCCAAACTAATGGTCAAGTTCGTTAGCCAGCCATTTTGGATATAAATTCAAAAAGTTGGCACATTTTGAATATTTTAAAGACCACTTTTTTAAAATTTCACATGATTTCGCATGATATGAAAAAAAATCAAGAAAAGAAAAAATTTACCTTTTGAAAGCCCTACAGGATTATGATAACTTTCTTAATTTGGTCGAAAAGTTGAAAATTCCAAATTTGATCGTACCAAAAATTTTTGATACCACATTTTTTCAAGATATAAAAATTCTGTGTACGGCTGTTAATAGTACTCAGAAAGTTAAACAATTTATCTTTATGACTTTTTTCTATAAAAAGAAAATTATCAGAGTTAGAGCATTTTCAAAATCCAAAAAAATAAAATAAAATTAACATTTTAAGCCAAACAACGCATGATATGAAAAAAAATCAAGAGAAGAAAATCTTTGCCTTTTGAAAGCCCTACAGGATTATGATAACTTTTTTAATTTGGTCGAAAAGTTGAAAATTCCAAATTTGATCGTAACAAAAAATTTTTAAACCACATTTTTTTAAGATTTAAAAATTCTGTGTACGGTTATTCATAGTACTCAGAAACTCAAACAGTTCATCCCTATGACTTTTTTCTATGAAACGAAAATGATCAGAGTTAGCGCATTTTCAAAACCCCAAAAAAAAACTAAAATGAAAATTTTAAGCCAAACAACGCACGATTTAAAAGAAAGTCAGAAGAAGAAAAACCTTGCTTTTTGAAAGCCCTACAATATTATGATAAAAACTTCTTTAATTTGGTCGAAAAGTAGAATATTTCAAATTT
The DNA here is from genome assembly GCF_010883055.1 of Belonocnema kinseyi. Classification (NCBI taxonomy): domain Eukaryota; kingdom Metazoa; phylum Arthropoda; class Insecta; order Hymenoptera; family Cynipidae; genus Belonocnema; species Belonocnema kinseyi. Next base: position 4,232,145 of record NC_046659.1, on the reverse strand, counting down.
GATCGTACCAAAAATAATGAAAAATCTATACATTCCATTACTTGGTCAAACTATGCAAGATACGAAAAAAATTAAAAAGCTCAAATTACGAGCACTCGAAAGAACTACAAATGTATAATGAATCGCTTTTCGACACAAGCTACGAAAAAAAAACGAGACAAAACTTGTCATTTCAAAAAAGAGCTATAATTTTTAATAGGACACGTAGTTTTTGCTTTAGTCGTAAAAATAACATTCAAAATAAAAATATAAAATTTTTTTTGAAAAAAACGACACAAGGTATGAACTAAAATTAACAGACAAAAGTTGTTCGCCTAAAAAGATTTATCAATTCATTATTAATCACTTTTCGATATGCCGATGAAATTTCCTTTAAATCGTAAAACATAATATTGAAAATAAAAAAATTAAATTTTTAGAAAAAGCACAGAAAAGACGAAAGAGGACATAGAATCCTATTTAGGACGCTATTTATGATCCCCTATATATGACCCCCGTGGACAGCCGTGGAATTTTGACAAACCCCCCCCCCCCCCCTTTACTTTGACCACGTGGACATATTTTATGAAAATATAGATATTATTAGTCTTCAAAATGTCCGGGAGCTCGCGACAATTCCATGTAGGTCATTTTAGTACTCACTTCAATTTCAGATTCTTTTGTTTTCATAGCCAACAGTCCGAAATTCGTTGACTGGCTAACAGCTATTGGTACATTTTGCAACAATTTATCATTAAACTGGTCAAAAATTCGAGTGAAAAAACGTCATTTTAGTACTCTTGAAATCCACGGGGAATGATTGTTTGGATGCTAAAAACTAACGAGAAGTTTGACTGAGCTCCTGAGTGGTGCAAAAGTTAACTAGCAGACGGTCAAACATGTCAAAAATTCAAGTGAAAAAACGTTATTTTAGTACTCTTGAAACCCTTTGGGGATGATTTTTTAGATGCAAACAACTACCAGGAAGTTTAAGGGTAGATTCTCGGTGTTGCCAAATTACTAGCCGGCAGTCAAACATGCCAAAAATTCGAGTGAAGAAACGTCATTCTAGTACTCTCGAAACTTATTAGAAAGGATTGTTTGAAGACTAAGAACTAACAAAAAATTTGACTGGAAAAGCTCCTGATTGGTGCCAAAGTTGACTGGCAGGCTGTCAAACTTGCCTAAACTTCGAGTGAAAAAACGTCATTTTAATACTCTTGAAACCCATTGGGGATGATTTTTTAGGTGCAAACAACTAACAAGAAGTTTGACTGGCAGTTACTGAGTGGTGCCAAAGTTAACTGGCAGGCTGTCAAAAATTCGAGTGAAAAAACGTAATTTTAGTATTCTTGAAAGCCATTGGGAATGACATGTTTGACAGCATGCCAGTCAACTTTGGCACCACTTAGGAGCCCAGTCAAACTTTTTGTTAGTTTTTTGAAGCTAAACAATAATCCCCAAAGGGTTTCAAGAGTACTAAAATGGCGTTTTTTCACTCGAATTTTTGACACGCTTGACAGCCTGCCAGTCAACTTTGGCACCACCGAGAAGCTGCCAGTCAAACTTATTGTTAGTTCTTAGCATTTAAACAATTATTTCCAATAGGTTTTGAAAGTACTAAAATGACGTTTTTTCACTCGAATGTTTGACCAGTTTAACGATAAATTGTTGCAAAATGCACCAACAGCTATTAGTCAGTCAACGAATTTCTAACTGTTGACTTAGAAAACAAAAGAATCTGAAATTTTAGTGAGTACTTAAATGACGCCCATAGAATTGTCCCGAGCTCCCATAATACAAGAAGTTCAAAAGAAGCAATGAATTGGCTGAAAAAATGCGAAATAGCTTAGGAACGTAAACTTAAACATGATTTGAATTTCAAAGAAAAAGTCATAAAAAAATTATAATAAAACTAAAAATAAAAATGTTATCGTGCGCGAGCACAATATAAAAGTTCGAGTATACCTAGAGTATACCTTGTCTCATTTCAGTATATTTATCACAGATTTAGGGAAATGTGTGTTCACGTGGATTCTAGCCCGACCCCCCTCCGGGCCCCCACGTGGACAAGCGTGGAATTTTGCCATACCCCCCCATCCCTAAAGTGTCCACGTGGTATATGGATGGCCCCTATGCAGATGCGCAGTAGTTTTTATTTAATCGTAAAAAACATGATAAATACAATTTGCTCTTTATTTTGCAATTTTTCAATAAGCAATCCAAGGCAGAGTTACATAAAAAATGTATTATAATTGATATAAAAGTTTTGTGTATAATGTAGAAAAGTTGACATGTTGGACATAATCGAGTGCGAAGCACGAGATACGTGATGAGAATGTCTTCGTTAAAGCCGAAAGAACTTTAACAAAAGAGAGTTCAAAATCACAAAATTACAGTTGTCGGTCCCTTGACCTTTGATTTTAAAAGAGCTGTGCACGAATGCGGGAGAAATTCAAAGACCAAGTGCCGAGTGCCATTACTATCAGTCGCGTGCCGTAGTGTGATTCAAAATCACAAAATTACAGTGGTGGATGTTTTGAGTCTTAGTTTTAAAAGGTTTTAAAATAGTTTTTTAATAGTTTTAAAATATAATGACCGAGCGCGTAGCGCGAGGTAAATACATAATCGAGCGCGAAGCGCGAGATAAATACATTATCGAGCGCGAAGCGCGAGATCCAATAATCGCGCGCCCTTTGCGGCGCGAGATTAGAATGTGTCTGCGTAGCGGGAAGATTTTTTACAATGCAAAAGATGAGACACGTATTGTTTGTTTTTCATAACCAACAAAATTTTCACCAAAGTTAATTCCTTATATTTGAAAAGCCTACGAATATATTTAGGATTTAGAATCCATCTCTTTTGTTTTAAAATTCTACTGTTTGGTGAAAAACATTTTTATGAAAATTATACTATATTATCAAAAATCGACTGTTTGGTTAAAGAGCCATCTTTTTTAGTCGAAAATTCAAATGGTTTGTTGAATAGAGAATTAATCCTTTTCGTTTGGAAATTTTTCTGTCGTGGTAGAAGTCATATTTTTTGTTTGAAACTTCAAGAGCTTGGTAAGAGATGAATCTTTTTTCTTGAAAATTCGTATTTTTTTCATGAAACTTAAACCATTTAGTTTTGCGTGCAACTATTTCGTACAAAATTAATTGCATTGGTTTGAAAATCCAATGTTTAGTGGAAAATTCATCTCTTTTGTTTAAAAATTCTACTTTACGGTTTAAGAAACTCGTATGTTTTTTAAAACCTTTGCATATTTAGCTACAAAACTCAACTCTTTTGTTGTAAACAAATTTCGTTCAGCTTGAAATCTTAGGAATACGGTACTAATATTTCATCATTTATAATTCCGAAAGTATTAGAATCGTCCGAAATTTCAAATCTTAGTTTTTCAGCGGATCTCAACGTTTTAAGACCGATAGTTATGGTTTCATCCATCGAAAAATCGATGCAAAAATTGAAAATTCAAATTTTAAGCCTAAAGACGACATATGCGTACAAAAGTTGAAAGGAATAATAATACTTTTTAAAATACATATAATTTTTTTACCAAAAATGTACAAATAAGACTTGATGTTTTGGTTTAATTTATCGGAAATACTATTTTAATAAATGCAAATTTTGAGCGATATGACGTAAAATACGAGAAGAAGTCTTAAAAAGGAATTTCAGATTTTGAACATTGCTAACAAAATTTCTTTTAACAATTTATTTATATGACTTGTCATAATGGTCTTACTTATGGAAAATATTATGAAAAAAGTAACAAATTGAAATGTTTAGCCAAACGGCGTGAGATGCGAAAAACAGTTCCATGCGGGGGAATCGTAGCTTTTAAAAAGTAATGTAAAAAATTTCAGATCATTTCTGAGTCGGACTTTTTATTTTGGTTTGATGAATCAAAAAAAGGTGTGCAAAAGAAAGAAAGTTCAAATTTCGAACCAAATGGCGAATGATACCCAATAAAGTTTCAAGGAGAAATTGCAGCTTTTAAAATGTCCTACAACATTTTTTTCAACCATTTTTTGGATAGGACTTGCCATTTTGGTTTTATTTATCAAATAACTGATATAACATTTCTAAATTTTTTAAACTAAAAAACGGAAATTTCTAATCAAGACTTTCACGCCCCTATCTCCAATAATAATGGTTTAAAGTTTAAAAGGACTCCAGCCTCAAAGGCATTGCATAATAGCTACTTCTCTTTACCTGCTGTTGAGACAATTTATTATGCTTGAAATACCTCTTGTATTTCAAAGTGTTGTGACATCATATTTTCACCCACCCTTAATTTAGCTTTAAATATTTCATGACCTAAAGTACTGAAGAAGGGAAATAGGTCCTTTAAATTCTCCTCAGCAAAGATATGTTACACACTTTTGCTAACGTTTTCTTTCTGATAGTTTTAAAAAGTTATCACTTGTACTCAAAAATTTCATTTTATGAAGTTCTGATGAGATTAGGGCTTTTTTCAACGATTATAGATTCTTACGACGCCCCATACACCCACAATCAATCTTCTCAGATTCGCGAAATCAGGTTCGCGAAATAAAGTTCGTGAAATCTGTTTCGTGAAACGAGGTTTGGAAATTGAGGTGCGCGTAATGAAGTAAAAATAAAAACAATACCCAGTGCAATGAAATCAGTGGAATTTTGTGCATACAAGGGGTGCTCAGGTGTCAGAGGAGACGCAGTAATACTTTTTTGTTTTCCCAACGTAAAAGACCTGCGACATAAGGAATAGTACTCTGATGCAGGTAAGATCTTCAATTTTGAACCATTTTTAAACATAAACATACGTAAACAAATTCTTAATTTTTTGCGAACATAAGTTGTCCTTGAAATCTTTGAAATCTTCATGAATTCGTTGAAATCTCTTGAAGTACTAAAAGTCTTTGTGAAATCTTAAAATTTACGTGAAACCTTTAGTAATCTTTTCAAAGTTTTGTAAAATATTTGAAATCTGAATTTTTTGAAAAATATTTTGAAATGTTTTTAAATTATTATTTGGAATTCTTGTATTCTTTTGAAATCTGTATGACATTTTTATGAATTTTTTCAATCTTTGTGACATCTTTTTGAAATCTTTTGTATTTTATAAGTCTGGCTTACTATACAACCCTTCTCAGTCTTTAAAATCTTTGAAATCTTTCTAAAGTTTAAAATTTTTAATAAATGTTCGAAATCTGGTGCACCCGTCTTTTTCAAATCTTTGAAATCCTTGCAATCCTTATGAAATGTTCGAAATCTTTGAGAAATTTTTGTCAAATTGGCATTTAATATGTTTGCATGTGCATATTTATTTCGACAAATAAATTAAAAACGACGACTTCTATCGAAAAATGGTTTAACGCAATTTTGCAGGAATGTTTAAAAGCTGAAAGTTTTTCCCTGTATTTCGCGTCACTTGGCTTAAAATTTGAATTTTCGATAGATTACATATTATTTTGATAAATAAAACCAAAATTACAAGTCCTGTCACAAATGTTTTAAGAAAATTTTGTGCGAATTTTTAAAAGCTGTTATTGCCCCTTAAGACTTTATCTCGTATATTGGGTTGTTGGGTTCAAAATTTGAATAATTTAAAATAGTATTTTAGTTAAATGAAATGAAAGTGACAAATTCTATCAAAAAATTGTTCAAAAAAAGTTCTGAGGACTTTCCAAAAGCTGTAATTCATCCATACAACTTTTTTCCGTATCTCCTGTGGTTTTGCCAAAAATTTGCATTTGTAACAATTTGTCCTATTATAATACTTTCGCAAACATAAATGATGAGGATGTTAAAATTATTCTATATTTTAATGAGTGAAGACTTATTTTATGCATTAGAATTGTAATTTTAATTAGAAGTTCTAAGTTTTTAAAATATTTTTTATCTTAAAATTATTTCTATTAGAACGTTTTCTATGTAAAATTCTGAATTCTAATTTAAAATAAAATGTCCTAGTTTTCATGTTTATCATTTAAAATAATTTATCATTAAAGGCTTTTAATTCGAAATTATATAATCTTTATCGGTTAAATTCGATTTATTTTAACTTTGCAAGCGTTCCACATTTAAGAGATCAATTTAATAAATTCTTAAATTATTTGATTTTTATCCTTGCGAAATAATAGCAGAATCTTTATTTAAATACTGCAACCTTACAAGTTACACATTTGCAGAGAAAAGAAAAAGTTTCGAATAATAGTCAAAATTTAGTACAAATTTATGGAGTTATTTTGTACATAGAATCGATTAGTGCAGTTTACTTCTAATATAGAATCAATATTGATTAAATTCTATCAAATTATTCAATAAAAAGTTGCCGCAAGAAATTAAAAATGTAATACATGTTTCTTCATCCATTTTAAATAAACATTTATATTATTTAAACTTAATAGACCGGATTTGTATAATACCAATTCAAAAAATAAATATTTACTTAATTGCAAACTTAGCATAACAATTAATTTATGTGGCGAACCTTTAATATTGTTACTAATTTTAAAAATAAAATAAAGATTAGAATTGCTAAAGCATTATATTTTTAAAGTAATTTGTTATTTTGTAAATCATATAAGAATCCCTGCTTCTACTTCATCGGTGTTTAGAGAAATCTTTGCTAAGACAGGAATTTGCTGCGAGGAGCAACGGTTAACATAGATTTAAGGGCATGTGATACTTACAGTTTCCCCGGCTTTTTCCACGAAAATGAAAATTTTTAAAAACTGAATTCGGAGATGCTATAAAATATCATAACGGACGTCCCCGGAATCTTTTTTGAGGGATATAAGAACAAACAAAATTTATTGTGCTAAATAAAAATTGTATGCATATGCATTATTTTGAGGTTACGTCGTTTTTCATCTCTGCCTTTCCGATAATCTGGAAATTATTTATGAAATAAACTTTTTTAATTGCCTGCAAACAAGGTTCGTTTCGGGAGATTAGATACTATGTTTATTTGTAAGTCCAAATTTTTCGGCCAAAAATATTGTGTAGTTTGGAAGCAACGCTCGGGTGAATTGTAACACACATAACCTCCAAATATGCATGCACGTTGTTAGCAATATCAAAAATTTTTTGATAGAAAAACACAAAAAAAGTGTGTGGGGACGTCCGTTAGCATGTTCGCTATCATTTCTCAGATTTTGAAGGCAACATATTTCTTATGCTAGGAAAAAAGCCGGGGGAATCTGACACTGAAAAAATCGATACTATTTCTAAGCGCTATGCAAATTAATCACATTTTGCTAAATTAAAACTTTTGTGAATTAACCTACAAAAAAAGTGTGTGGGGACGTCCGCTAGCATGTTCGCTATCATTTCCCAAATTTTTAAGACAAAATATTTATTATTCTAGAAAAAAAGCCTGGAAACCCTAAAACTGGTAAAATCGACAATTTTCTAAGTATCACATGCCCTTAACATCCTACTCTTAGAGCAACGATTTTACCTACAGAGAAAGAAGGAGCAAGGTAGTACGAAGAGGGCAGCAGCTACACACCCGACGAATGTAGTAGCTATATATATTTTCTCCCCACTCCGTCGCCGCTTGC
>NC_046659.1:4217602-4224513 GCF_010883055.1 Belonocnema kinseyi | reverse complement strand
TTTAAAATTTTAAATGATTGATGGCACTTTTACCTTGAAATTAGAATCACATATTTGAGAAAATATAACTAATATATACACACAAAATACTACCTTAAAGTGCACAGTTATTCAAATAAAATAGAAGGAAACAGTAATATAAGTACTAAATATTTTAATGTAACATACACGTTTGCAAATTCCTAAATATTAAACTGCAAACGGTTCTACAACATAGTCTTAAGTTTGAGATATATATATGACCCATATTTATGCAAGGCCTTTTAAGTTTGAACTCCTCAATTACTTGCGGGGAAAACCTAGAAAGCATTCTTCTGGAATTAAGTAAGAACCGTATATACCTTTGCCTATAGTTCGTCTACCTGGTTGAACCTAATCAATTTTGGAAATTTTCCTCCTTTTATGGTCTATTTCTGTTGTAAGAATACTCGGTATGAATGGCTGCGTAGTTGTAAGCCCAAAATTACGAAAATAGAATTAGCACCTTATTACGGTTAAAATACTGTTTAAAAAAAATTAATTTTTTAAGTTTTGTAATTTAACATAAAAAAAAAAAAAATTTTAAAAAGGCGAATTTTAAAGGACAAATAGTTCAATTGACAAACAAACAAGAATGGAATAAATGGAATACTTGAATTGCCAGTTTAAAAAAATTATTATTTTGAACAACAAAAATTAATTTTCAACAGAATGCGTGAATTTTTACCCACTTACCTTGAAGAAGTCAAAAGATAAATTTTCAACCAAAAATGAAATAGCTGAATTTTCAAATAAAAACATTAATTTTTTAATAATATAATTTATTTTCTATCCAAAGAGCTAAATATGCAACTAAAATCGTAATGTTTTAGCTAAAAAGATTTACTTTTAGTTCAAAAAATTAATTTAAACTTTTAAAAAACGGGTTTTCAACTAAGTAGATGAATTTCAAATAAAATGATAAATCTTCAACAACAAAAATCAAGTTTCAACAAACCCCTACAACTATTAATTTTAAATTCTTTAATTTTTACCTGCTAACTGTTTCAATGTATACAATTTAAGTATTCCTTCGAAATTGTTAAATTTCACGTTACAGTTTAAAATTAATTATTTAACTAAGCATTGGTTTTAATGATTTTTTCAACAATAAAATGTTATTATGATAAATAAAATTTTTTAATTTATTATCTTCAGTTTTTAGAACAATAATACTTTGATAATAATAATATGAATAATTATACCTAATTATTTTAATATATACTATTTAAATTTCAAATTATTATTATTATTATTATGTTTTCATAACAGATTAGGAGATTATATAATAATAATTCAAGGGTAATTTTCAAATTCAATATACAATATTAAAATATAAGTTTCTGTTTCAAAAAATTAAGAGAAAAATGTTCTCAGCAAGTATGCATCGCTGGAAACAAACTTTTTGGAAAAATCATTTTCGAAGCAATGTTTTTTGGCTTCTGACATTGATTTTATTAAAAAGGGGTTAAGTGCATTTTTCACTTAATTTTTATGTACAGAAAGTTTTATTTTGATTTTGATTGAAAAATTAAATACGTATATTTAATATCATATATACATACATACATACATGCATACGTATATACGTATGTATACATATATAATAATAATAATAATAATTACAAAATTTTCATACATTTCTTTTAATGTTTAACAAAGTTCTATTTGTTCACACAATTCTCATTTGCTCAAGCAGTTATTTTTCGATAACTATTGAATGGAAGACATATAATTAATTACGATGTCAAAAGTATTTTTGGAAAAGTAATTATTTAAACAAATTATATTTGTTTAAACAATTAAAAAGTGGTAATTTTTTTATTTCTATACGCTATAAAGTCAGAAACATAATGATATGTGTTCTATTTTATTGAAATTCATTTAGTTACCGAAAAAAACTGATTTAGCAAATAAATATTGTTTAAAGAAAAAAAATTTATTGAACAATAAAATAAATGTGTCAAAATTATATAATTATTCAACAGAAAGTAGCATATGATACCAATTTGAATAAAATGGGACATCTCTGGCTCAATTAAAAAATTTTTGAAAATAAACAATAATTAATTCTTCAAATAATTACGTAATGTTTTTAGACAAATTTACTACTCCAAACAATGACAAAATATTTCATTTCAATATGAAAATAAGATCATTTTTTTAATTTCTGGGGAGTAAATGATTGTTTAAATAGTTTACATTTGTTTAATTAATTGAAAATTGTTTTAAAAGTCATAATAAATATTGAAATTGTATAATAATGATTATTTCTTTGAAAACGACTACGGGAATTGCTGAAAAATAACAATCAGCATATCTGCGAAAACTTATTCTAATTTTAATCTTTTCATTGCAAGTAACATATCGTTGGAATCGCAAATAAACGTACATTTCGAATATAATATTTTCAAATTGCTAATAGAAAAATACAAAATTTCCTATTCATATTTGGAAGGGATAATTTAGCACGAAAGCTAATCAAGAATGATTCAAGTTTTCAAGGCGACCTCAAAGTCAAATCAGAAAACTAAATTGAATGTTTCAATGATTGTAAATGTTTTAATTCAGTATTGAATGTGAAAATTCAGAGATTTAAAACTGTAACCATTCAACAACTTCGAATTTTTATTGATTTTTATTTTACACAATGCAATTTTAAACTTTTCAATTTCAACCAGTTCATTTAAAATAAGGGCCGCCTTTTGAGGCGTGCAAGCCGTGCGGTTGTACAGAACGCCATGGTTGAGGGGGAGGGAGCATGCGATTTTACTCCCTGCCTTCTTCGACCTGTGTTTTCAGGTTTCTGGTACCTGTTTGTCCAACTCTAGTCGCAAGATCAGTAATAGCTTTTTCACTTATCCATTCAAAGATCTGAACTAGGATTGTCTTTCGATGATCATTTCTTACGATACTTTATAAATTTATAATAATTATTAATCATTTAAACAATTTTCATAAACATATTGAGAGGTGAGGTATTTTTCCATTAATAAACACAATTTGCTTACGAAGTTAACTATGATTGTCTTTGCAATGACTCTTTCCTAAGGTATTTGTTAAATCTACAAGAATGGTTAATTATTTAAAGAACTTTCATAACAACTTCAGAATTTGGCTATTTTTCAAACAAATAGGGTCAGTTTTTTTTGCAAATTTAATTAAGAACGTCTTTCCGATTAATTATAATAATCGCATTTTCAAGATTTATTATTTAAACTACTTTCATGGGCAAATTAATAGTTTGGGCATTTTTTGAAAAATAGGCCTAATTTGTTTACGGAATCAACAAAGAATATATTTCTAATCACATTTTCCTACGACACCTTGTAAATTTACAATAATGATTTATTATACAAATAAATTTCATAAACAAATTCAGAACTTACCTTTTTTTAGATTTTGAACCATTTGAACATTTTAAACAAATTAATTTTTCTAAGAAAATGTATGCACTATATATTTAATAAGAATTAAAAAAGAAATTAAAACTCTATAATGGTAAAAACTTTCATTTTCATTAGTTTCAGTAAGTATCTATTTTTATTAATTTCTTAAAGTAATTTCATAATCTCTTCAGTTAAATATTTGGCTTAATCAAGATTTTCTGTAGTATATTTTTTCTTGCAATACTTTTCTCCATATATTTTACTGTGATTAATCAGTCGAACATATGACCAGTATTATCACTTATTGTAATATGATTTTTACCTTCTCATCAGAGAAGGTATTAGATTTGTGTAAAATTTCACCACCCAGTTTTTGTCAAATATCCACATTTTGAGACCCCCTGAATCCGAAAAACAGGTTTTTACGAATGTGTCTATTTGTTTGTATGTCTGTCTGTCTGTGAACACGATAACTTTTGAAAAAAGTAATCTATTAGATTGCCCTTTGGTACACTCGTTTAGAGTCCTAAACTAAAGCTCAAGTTCGTCAGCCAGCCATTTCGGATGAAAATTCAAAAAGTGGGCACTTTTTTAATATTTTTGAGACCACTTTTTTAAAAATTCAAAAATTCTTTGAATGGTTATTCATAGTGTTAAAAGAATTTAACAATTTATCTTCATTACTTTTTTCGAAAAATCAAAAATTACTAGAGTTATAGCATTTTCAAAATCAAAAAGAAAAACAAATAAAATGAAAAATTTAGGCGAAACAACGCATGATAAGAAAAAAAAGTCTGGAGAAGAAGAACATTGCTTTTTGAAAGCCCTAGAAGATTATGATAACAACTTTTTCAATTTGATCAAAAAGTTGAAAATTTCAAATTTGATCATACAAAAAAATTTCGAAACCACATTTTTTCAAGATTTAAAAATTTTATGTACGTTTGTTCATAGTGATCAGAAACTTAAACAATTTATCCCCAAGACTTTTTTCTATAAAAAGAAAATTATCAGAGTTAGAGCATATTCAAAATCCAAAAAAACAAACTGAAATGAACATTTTAGGCCAAACAACGCATGATATGAAAAAAAGCCAGGAGAAGAAAAACTTAGCCTTTTGAAATCCCTACAGGACTACGATAACAACTTTTTTAATTTTGTCGAAAAGTTGAACATTCCAAATTTGATCGTACCAAAAATAATGAAAAATTCCATGTTTTGGTCAAACTATGCAAGATACGAAAAAAGTGAAAAAGCTCAAATGGCGCGCCCTGGAACGAACTACAAATTGATAATGAATCACTTTTCGATATAAGCTACGAAAAAAATGAGACAAAAATGGTTCATCCAAAAAAGAGCTATAATTTTTTATAGGACACACGGTTCATAAATTTGAAATATAATTTGAGTTTAAGTAACTTAAAATAGATAGAATATTTAATTCAGATTACAGATCATTCGTTTTCCGATTATTCATCCACGTTTTTATTTTGAATTAGAAATATTGAATATAACCTCAACTTGACTGAATGCATCATCTGGTCGACATTTTATACCCCTTCTCTTTTTTTCGTTCGTGTACGAACATTAAAGTTTAATTAAAAATTCACAAATAAGTTATCAATTAATTCCTCAAATGACCATAAATAAGTAAACTCCTCAAATATTTACAGACGTAATTTGACATAACCGCATAAATGTAATATCTTGGATTTTTCAGTAGAACATTTTGAATGTTAGGGGGTAACATTTCACATTTTAAGATCTACAGATGCTAACTTCGAAAATCTAGATTGTTGTCCTATAGTTATGAAAATATAATATGTTAACCCAGAACATCTAGATTTTACTTTTGAACATCCATTTTTCTCCGTGCAGTTAGTTTTTTCTTTAGTCGTAAAAAATAACATTCTAAATAAAAATATTAAATTTGTTTAAAAAAACGACACAAGGTGTGAACTTAAATTACCAGACAACAGTTGTTCACCTAAAAAGATTCATAAATTTATTATTAATCATTTTTCGATTAGACGAGTAGATCTTCATTTAATCGTAAAACATAAGATAAAAAATGCAAAAATGCACTTTTTGGAAAAAGCACAGAAAAGACGAAAGAGAACATAGGCTCCTATATAATAACCTATATAGGTTCTTGTATTAGACCCTATGCAGATGCGTAGTAGTTTTTATTTAATCGTAAAAAACAACATTAAAAATAAACAATTATAAAAACAATGAAATAAGAATTAGTATGATTCAATTTTTTTGCATATTATGAATTGTAATAATGTACATTTATTGAAATGATACATGTTTTAGAGCAGCTTAGAATACAATTTAAAGCAAAATAAGAAACAAATACAAAAATAATCATTATAAATACAATTTGCTTTTTATTTTGCAATTTTTTAATAAGTAATGACATGTTGGACAAAATCGAGTGCGAAGCATGAGATACGTGATGAGAATGTGTTCGTTAAAGCCAAAAGAGCTTTAACAAAGGAGAGTTCAAAATCACAAAATTACAGTTGTCAGTCCGTTCACCTTTTATTTTAAAAGGTCTGTGTCCGAATGCGGAAGAAATGCGGAACAAATACAAAGACTAAGTGCGAAGCGCGAGAGCCAACAGTTGCGCGCCCTAGGAGATGAGAGTGTGCCCGCGTAGCGAGCAGATTTTTTATGTTCAAATCCACACTGGAACAGGTCTCTCAAATTCACATTCTATGCGAATTTGAAATTTTTTCTTTTACTAAGGCGGGCCTAAAATCAGTGCATTAATTTTAGTACAATGGAAGTACTTGCATTTGCTAAACATTTGATAAAAATGTTTAGTGTTGCACAATCATTTATTCTGCATCGTGAGAGGGTACCCACGCGAATCCGTGTACAAATAGAAATTATGAAAGTAAAAATGATTATCGTGGTATTTTATTGAACTTTATTTCCAAATAAAATAATTGCAAGCAAAGTAGAATTCGCGCGCAGAGCGCGCGTATGAGCTTTTATTTTTGTTGAAAATTCGGAACAATTTCACAGGTTTCGGAAAGACTTCGCATAGATTTAAAAGAATTGATAAAGTCTTTTATTATTCGAAAATTAAGATTTCAAAGATTTCTGGTCGATTTAAAAGACTGCATAGACTTCAATTATTTTAAAAAGATTTCATGAAGGTTTTATTAATTTAAGAAATATCACAAAAATTTCAATGATTTCCCAAAGTTTTCAGAGATTTCAAAGATTTCGCCGAGATTTCAGATAGATTTGAAAGATTTCAGATACCTTTCAAATACTTCACAATGATTTTTAGAGAATTTACCAATATTTAATAAAGAATTAATCGATTTCCCAAAGAGTTCAAATATATATATAGGTAGAACAGCCCGCTCGTTATTTAGATCCAGTAACGACATGCCTATTCTGCCGTGATTTGGAAAAACACCGTTAACTGCAAATCGGATAAAGTCACCTGAAGCAATTAACGGTAGGCGGCTCAAGGGCCTTATC
>NC_046659.1:4214262-4217502 GCF_010883055.1 Belonocnema kinseyi | reverse complement strand
GCGAGTCTAGCTTAATATTTAAAACAACTTTCATTTTTTTGAAATTGTAATTCTTCGGTTGTAACTTACGGGAAAATAATTTTATTCTTTGAAAGGTTTTCTTCAAATCTTGTTGATAATTTCTACATTCTCATTAAAAATGAAAAGGTATTAGTTTTTTTATGAAAAATACCTTTTTCGGATTTTATCAAATGTCGACGTTTTGAGGCCCCGTGAGTCAGAAAAACAAGTTTTTACGTCGGGGTCTGTTTGTCTGTCCGGCGTCGTCGTTGTTGTTGTCTGTATACCGGATAATTTTCGAAAGACTGGTCCGATTGCATTGGGCTTGACACACTGTTCGAGGGACCAAAAAGAAAGATTGAGTTCGTTAAACAGCCATTTTTGATAAAAATCCAAAAAATTGAAGCTTTTCAAAATTTTTGAGACCACTTTTTTCAAAATTTAAACATTTTATCGACAATAAGAGTTAATTTATTCAGGAACAAGCTTTTTGAACAAAAATGACCTTGAGTGAACCTTTAATATATATTTGTTAATTTTTACAAAAATTAGGCGTTATTTTCTTACAAAAAAATAATTTGTGAGGGGGGAGGGAATCAAAAAATAAATAAAACTTGAAGTTGTATGATTTTAATTTGTAACTAAATGATTTGAGAGGTTTCAATCTAAAATTATCGAACACTTTCCATTCAAAAATTCAGATGAAATATTTAAATAGCTTTAAATTTGAAATTATTCAATATATTCTGAAGACTACAAATTTAAAATGTCTAAATTATTAAGGCTTTAAATATTTTTGAAATTGCTGTTCTGGAGACTAAATAGCACTTATTCTTTTATTAAGAAATCACAAACAAAATTGTTAAAAAAAAGTTTTTAAAAGAGTTTTAAAAATCTTAAGAAAGGTCAGAGGTTTTAATAGTTCAATATATGTGATAGAATCACTTTAAATATGGAATTAGTATATACTTTTTCATGTTTGAGCTACAATTATTCCATTTTAGAGTTATAAATTACAGTCGTGAAAACCCAATAAAATGTTTTAATTAATTTATATATAAAACAAAAATCCTTTGTATAATTCAACCTAAATGAAGCTGCAAAAATTTAATTTGAAATGCATTGAATTCAAGGTATAGTTTAAAAAGAAAACTAAAAGCAAAGGATCGACTTTCAAAAGAAGCGAAAGAAAGTGACTCGCTGGATTGAAAATGAACATGGAAAATGGTGTATTTTCGCATTTTAAAATTTTAAATTCAAACTTTTTCGCCTTTTAACAATTTCGAAAAATTATGAAAATTCAAACAATGAGGCTGTATTCTGAAAATGAAGCAATTTTAACGTTAAAATTCAAGTTCCTAAACTAAAGGCCTAAAAATTTGCAAATTTTACAATTAGTGTTATGTAAATTGTATTGGTTTCTTAAAAGAGTATAAATAGTTCTTAAATTAGTTTTTAAATTTTCTGCAGTTTAGCTTTTTTACATACCTAGATGTCAAAAAAGCCTACCCAATTTTTTCAAATTTTAATCACTTATTTTCTAAGAGAAAAGCACCCCTGTTTACCAGTCACTGAAATGGATTAGAAAAAAATTGCCAAGACCCAAGTGTCCAGCGAATTTTTAAATTTTTAATTGAGATTATCTTTAACTTTGTGATATAAAAAATTTCCATACGCATTTCTTTTTAATAATACTGTAGGAAAAAATCAACAAGATCGAGCGCCGAAATTATGATTAGAGCAAATCTTCTGTAATTCTATGGGGACTGCTGAAATATCCCGAAAAATAAAATTCCCGCCTCGGTAAAATTCTCTGTCCTAAAAAAAATACAATTCCAAAACTAATAAAATTCCTGAACAGTTTATAATATTAACGAATTTAAAAATTCCCAAATAATAAGACTCCCCAAATAAAATGGTTTCTTAATCAGTATTAATTATTTATTAAAACTACGATAATAAAATATTGTTATAAAATAAATTTTTGTTTAATATTTAGTGTTAAAAATTATTGTTTGTATTAAAAATTAAAATTATACAAAAAGTTTTGCCGACAAATTAATATATAAAAACACGTGTTTTTTAATTAACATTTCGATTTTTCGGAAGAATTTTTGTGATTTAAAAAACACTATATACATTTTCAACCAAAATACCTTATCCAGAAACATATTTTGTTTTAATTATTATTTTGAATTTAAACAAAAATGTTTAAATACTTCAAACATTAAAAAAATTGTTTCTTTGGTATAAATATTTGATTTTGTCAATTAAAAAAAAAATTCAGCGATACATACATGTCAAACTTTTCTAACCTAAAAATGTTTTTTTACTGCTTTACCGTCATATTTTACGAAGAATGAGAAAACAAGAATTCGACTTCGTAGTACGATGAGGGCAGCACCTCGATAGGACAGAAAATGTGATGTCCTATATATATAATTCCCCACTCCGACGCCCCGTACCGCATCTACGTTTATAATATCTTTGGCCTTGCGCTTATTCGCTGCGCAAATGTGTGTGCGCTCCGCTTTTTCAACGCCTCCTGCGCCACGCTGTGTGAGAATCAGAGCGATTGGAATGAAGGCCTGTGATTGGTCTAGAAATTTTGCATCATGGGTTGTGCGCTGTTCATTTGTGTGTGCGCCCCGCTTAAATCTTGCCTTGCAAGTATCAGAAGCATGATTTAAGAATACACGGTCTAGCCACACGCAACTAAAAAAAAGTTAACCAATAAGAAGCAACTCCACCGCAACCAGCCATATTGGAAAAGTAAGCTCGCGAAATGAAGTATATTTGAAATGTAGTAAATGCCGTAACCGAAGATATCAAGTAAAAATTGTTAAAAGATAAAGGAATTGTACAATTTCTAAATGAATGAAATTACTTTAAAAAGAATGCAGTTTGTTTCATAGATAATATAAGATATTTATAAATATATAACTTCCAATCCTTGTAATGTTGAAGAAATACCGAGAAATATTGTTAACATAACCTGTCGATTATATTATACTGAAATGATATAGATATCAATACAATACAATAATATACATGTTTTATTAATAAAAAAACGATCCTCGTTTAAAAAATCTACATAAACGAATTAACATATAGTGAGAACGCGGGCAAGCGTGTGATACGAGATTCTTAAGTCATAATTTTATTAATAATTTTTCAAATATTTAAAATGATACGTGTTTAAAATTCTGCCAAAATTATCTTTTTACTTCAAAATAAAAA
>NC_046659.1:4211470-4214252 GCF_010883055.1 Belonocnema kinseyi | reverse complement strand
AAAAAAAAAAAAAAAAAAAAAAAAAAAAAAACGGAAAATTAGTGGTCGAGGCAAAGATATTTTGGTGAAGTTGTTTTGCACAGGAGCGTACAATTTTCCATGTTTGCCATGGGCACTATTTTCCCTAGATACGCCGCTGATTACCAAGATGGCTGGGCAGTGTTGCCAGATTGGGGATTTGATCCCTAGATTTAGGGATTTTCAAGCGTCTCAGGGATGCATTTAGAGATGTGAAATATTTAGGGAAAAATTCAGGGATTTCGAGCAAAAGTACTTAAAATATTTATTTCCAAGAATAGCTTCAAGTTTCAGTGAATTTCAGCTAACAACATGACGATTCCCGAAACATTAACCAAAAACTGACTGTTTGGAAATGTATTTTTTCGGTTTTATTATTTGCCAAAATCTTGCGGTTCATGAACATTTATCTTTACACACACTGCGTTGTGAGCTCAGCATGCTGCTGCTGCAGTGTGCACCTACATAAACGTGTGTAAATCATAGAGATATTACAGATAGAGGCGTCAAGCCATAGGCCGCTCTGTAAGCGGAACCGTCAGCTCAAGTTCGCTGAAAGAAAAAGAGACAGAGTGCTAGAGGGTGGGGTGACTGCTAAGGACCTCTGATTCTCTTTCTCTCTCTACGCGTGGACTTTTTTTCTTTTATCTATACAACATGTACGAGCAACGCAGCAGTTTCCATGTGGTAATATTGAGGACACGTTGCCTGTCAATCTTGAACTTGATCCATTCCGCATTAGTTGTGAATGTCATCTAGGCCTGCGCAGTAGTTTTTTAATGTTCTCTCAGAATTCCACCTTACGTGTTTACAAAAACGTACGATATATGATACTTGAAAAAAGAAATTTGTAATAAAACTTGTCCACGAAGCTTCCTACAATGTTCCGTCAATATTGCAAGCAAGCGTGCAGGAAGATTCCCATGACAATGATCCCTCAATCTTGCCTGGCAATATTGCTGCATGGCGGACATTCTTATTCGCAGGAAGCTTGCTTGAACCTTGGGATACAAGCTTCCGAAACTTGCATGGCAAGATTTAGGCAAGCTTGCTGCAAACTCTTGTGTCAGCCCCTATCAACTCAATGGTAGAAATATGAAGAAGCATAGCGCCACCAGTGGGCCGAAACTTAACTAAAAGTATCAATGGGTGCCATATATAAATTGCATTTTTGTGAAAAATGTTAAAATTGAATATATTTAACAATAAATTGGATAAATAATGTGACAAGGTATGTAAAGATATATATATATAAAGTATAATAAATTACTTTTAATATATATTTATGCATTTTTCATTTTATCTATTCATTTTATTGAACATTATATTCAATTTTAAGATTCAAAACCTATTTACAATTCATATAATAGCACACACGTAAAATAACTAAATGTAAATGTATTAAAGTTAGCATCAACATCACGGGCTACCTCAACCGGAGCATCGCCAGGAAGATCATTCAGATCTTTTTCAGGCAACGACACGCAAGGCACTATTTTTGTTTTGAAAAAATTTCGCAGATCGCGTAAATAATCCTTCGCCCGAGAATGCAGAAAGCATACTCGATAACCGCTTTCATGGATTTCTGTGTAGGTTATTTTCGTAAAGAGAGGATTTGACACCGCTTCTAACCTCAACATACCCGGCTTTGCGTCCTTCGGAAGTTGGCGATGCTTGACGTGACACGATGATTGACACCCGGGAACATCACACCTCCGTTTGTTTAACTTTATAGCCATCGGATTCATTTTTTCAAATAAAATATATACTTTGGCACCATTTGGCACTTTAAATTTTCAAACCTTGAAATAATAATCATAATTCTTCATATTCGCCCATTAGAGTTGAGAGGGCCTGTCTTGTGTTATCTGGGTGTCACATTTACACTTTCCAAATAGCACTTCTTTTGCGCATCAACCTTTATTCTTTTAATGGATTTTCTCTTGGTTTGTAAGACATTTCTTTTTTGGAAAGTTTTTTAACTTCCAATTGTTCGAAATAGTTTTTTTTCGTCAATGTTTACTATTCCTACCTACGTTTCAGTGAAAAATTGTCCTGAACTCACACGGAAGTTCTGTATAAATTTCGCGCTTGTGCAATATCGTTCTCTTAAATGAAAACGTCTATCATATCAGAGATGAGGTGGGAGATTGCTTATGCCGTGTATTTGATTTCGACCGACTTACCCCAGCGCGCCCTGTTTGCCTTAATCTTCCGGGAACTAAAATTGAAGGTCCAAAAGCGCGCCCTGTTTGCCTTATTGTTATTTTTCGGGAACTAAAATGAAAGGTGGCTTACCTGCTACTCACTTGGTAAAACAGGGTTTTAATGATTTTCTCAACTAGAAAATGTTATCATAATAAAGATAATTTTTTATTTATTATCTCCAGTTCTTATAATAATATAATTATTAATTAATTTATGATTAATACTATGAATAATTACAGCTAATTATTTTGAACCATGTTATTTAAATTTAAATTCATTATTGTGTTTTTAAAGATAAGGAGTTTATATTATAATAATTACAGTATGATCTTCAATTCAATAGATGCTATATATTAGAAGCTATTCAATATCAATATTATTAATATTTTACATAATTTTTATCAGATAATAAAGCTTCAACTTTGACCAATTTTTAATTTTAAAATTGTAATCACTTCGAATTAAAAATTATTTTTCAATTACATTATTCAATTTTGATCACTCTGAATTAGTCTAATTTTAAAAATTGAAGTTGGTCATTTTTTCAGAGATTCTG
>NC_046659.1:4204458-4211370 GCF_010883055.1 Belonocnema kinseyi | reverse complement strand
TTTTAAAACACTATAAATCTGTAAAAGTATATATGTATTTTAGCTACAAACTGTATATTAAATAATACAATCTGTAACTGATAAATATATGTTATAATAGTTACTTAATTTTAGCGTTTTAGAGAAAAATTGAAGGTATTATAATGGACAATATACTATTTTTTTGTTTCTAAAGAAATCTCAACATTCTTTATAAAATGGAAAAATTGGATTTATCCCTTGCTTGATTTTATACAGAATTTTGAATTTTGATAGCATTCAACATTTTAAAGAGAAAAATGTTTAGCTCTGTCATGATTAAAATAAACAATACTTTTCAGTCATTAAAAAATAGGTGAACATAAAACTTTCTCCGGTGATGTATTAAAATTATAAGTCATAATTTATGATTTATAGCATATAAATAGCTATGTAACGATATAATATTAAAAATTTTAATTTAAGCGATAAATAATTAGTTTTCATTACATAACTACTCACTAATAATTGTGAATCTTCAGAATATTTATATAATAAGCACTTAATATTCGAGTGGTAAATAAATATGCAATACATCATTTACATTTATGGTAACTCCTGTAATTGTAACTGCGGCGGTAACTCATTTCTAAAATTTTCTAACTTCAGCAATTACCGACGCGGTACGTCTGAAAAATGCTGAAAACTGCGAAGTAACTCCGAAGAGTTGACCCACAAACCAAGAGGGCGCTTTTAGCAGTCGAATTTTGACGTAGTCTCTTATTCCATTACATGAGCAATCTCCCAACTCATCTCTGATCATATCTTCTATTAGTAGCACTTGATAAGGCGTCATGTGAGTTCAGAATTCAAAATGAACTGGAGCAGACGATAGAAGTTCTATCGTCTGCTCACGTCTACTCAAGTTTACTTTAGCTGCAAGAATTATTTTTTTTTGTGTGTGACGAACTTGGATTCACAATGGTTTTTAACCGATAACACAAACTAAAAATTGAACAAAATCTAATCGATCGTCGAACAAATGCAATCAAATGATAAAGTCTGTTGGAATCGTTCGCTGATAGAACGAACAATCAAATGTTAAAGTCTGTCGAAATCGTTCTATGATAGATCGGTTTCAACAGACTAACATTTGGTTGAATTTGATCGATTTGATTTTCTTCGATTTTTGGTTTGTGTTATTGGTTATTATTATTCATGTATTTATTTCAGAAAGGGAAGTGAACATAACCTAAAAATTAGTGTGGGAAGGGGGGATCGTTGTTGTAGATAATAGTTCTTGCTACATCCCCTAGGTGGCGCTGATCTTGCATTTTTCCTTAATCTATAAGTACCCCCTCGAAATACATGGGAATGGGCACACCGTGGCACTGATCTTTATATCATGATTCAACAAAGCATGGTCCTGCCAATTTAATGCACAAATACGTTCGACTTGGAGTGAACCGACGCCCCCCACCATACTCGTTGCATTGGCGCGAACGGAAGGGGAAGCCAACTGCCAACGCCGCCTGAACCAGTGTTGCCATTTAGACGGATTTCTCCGTATTAGACGGATTTTCAAGGCTTAAGGAAAAACTTACGGATTTTCATTCGGATTTTATACGGGAATAGGGACGTAATGCAAATTTTCTTTTACAATGTATCCCTAGAGAGTAGTAACGTTGCGATGTTAGCGCTGCTGATCATGTAATTCTACAGAGGGTCCAGGGACCATAGAGATATTATAAATAGAGTAGGGGAGCCAGCCTTAGAATTGAAGCTAGCAAAAAGAGAGACAGCAGACCGATGTTGCTCTTTAGACAGTGGTCGCATGCGTCTTTTTCTCTCTCTTTCTCCCAGCAAGGCTCAGTCACAGTTTTGCACACAGGAGCCTGTATGGATTCCCTACTTTATATATAATATCTCTATGCTAGGGACACTATGGCAGACTAGCCGGATGCCGCAATTGCTAGTTCAGGTGGCGAACCAGGTAGTATATCTATATATAATACTTTATATGTATATATAGATATAGTATCGCACAGGAGAAATAGCAATGGCGGAGCTAATCAGCGCGTGGTACACTCGTCTGCTCCACTGTCCCTGAACCCTCTGTACGTCATTCATGTCACAAACTAAGATTTTTAATTTTATGCGCCATTTTTTGAATGTGGCTCACATTTCACACTTCATGTTTATGTTTTAATGGAGAATCCATCATTTTTTTGTTTTCCTTTTAGGTGCTCATGCAATAAGCATAAGAGTTTTGCATATTTTTAAGTTGAATTTTCCTGCTAATCTTTTTCTGTGACGCATAAAATTGTTCAGTTCATAATCTGAATACATTATATTTTTCCATCCAAGTATGTCGGTCTTTCATTAATAATTAATGAAATACACTACATGTTTTCGAGTGTGTAGTTATTTCGCTCAAATTATGTATAGATTAACATGATGACCCATTTATAATATACGTGAGTCAATTTCATGATTAGTTATAAGATTATATGATGCTACGTGAAAAATACACGACAGGATTTACACGCACTTTTTCGCGTTTAACCCCACCTATTCGCTATAGTAATATACGGATTTATAGCGCCAGCGACGCGGCAACACTGGCCTGAACTCGATCCGAGATGTCAGAAAGGTCGGGTGGCCTATGGTGTCGCTTGTGATTGGTTGACTTTCTTTTTACTTGCGCCTGGTGGAACCATGCTTTGTTGGCTCATGTCTCTATATACTAACTGAATAGTGTATTAGATAGGCCAGTTATGGAAAATTTATAGTTGTATAATTGGAAAGGAAGTAAAAAAAATATTGCCGAAAATCCAGTTCTTAGTTAACAAATTAAACGAAAGTAAATGTAGAAAGTGTAAATAATAACTTTGTATTTATATTCTATAATACCTTTACGTACATAAAATTCAAATAGCAAGTTGTTGTCAAATGTTTATTTTTACATTGACAAATTTGTATTCAGCAAATATAGTAAAGTAGAATTTTCTTTTATTAATAGATTTCCATTGCCGGATCTAGAGAATCTAGAATGCTGGCAACAGAGCATGAATCTGGGGTCAGCTTTCTTTCCTTCGAAGTATTCAATGTTATGTTCGGATCATTTTGAAAAATGTTTCGAAAAAGAAACTAATATTGATTGCCTACGCCCGGGAAGTGTTCTTACGTTATTTGGATATTATAAATCGCTTGTGCATTTTGTAAGGCCGTGAAAGGATAGGATAAGGAAAGATCGTTTCGCAAGTAAGGCATGAATAAAAATAGAAAATTTATTTCTAAAGTACATGAAGTAAAGTATTGTTCTATAACAGAGAGTAAAAATTGAGTATCAGAAATTTAATTAACATTTTGTTCTAAAAATATTTTAAGAAATATGAATGAATAATAACTTTTATTTCAGATTCCTGTTACATAATGCAGAATTGCTTAAAAAATGGGTTGCGCCAATGGGGTTAGAAAAATGGATACAGAGTATCAGGAGTTTACCTTGTAGTGATCACTTCGAAGAGAAGTGTTTTCGCAAAACAGGTCGCACTTCATCTAATTTAACTCTTAGAGATAATGCTATTCTCGCCATATTCATGCCTGCGACAACTAAAGGTGAATTTTAATAATTTCAAGTGTTTTTGTGTAATGTTTTTTTTTTTAATGTTGTGATATAATGCATAGTTATCCATTTTTTATGTCAATTGTATGAAAAATGTATTTTCCAGAAACGTCTGCAGAAAACCGGAACACATCTGATGACACGGGACCGACAAAACAAAACAATCATAATGGAAAGCGCGATTTGTCAGGAAATTTACCTGCTGCAAAAATAAGTAAAAGTTGCTCTTTTTACAGTTCAGTGCATTTAATGACGGAAACACTTCATGGCGCAGGTAAAACCAAAAATTTAATACTTTTTTTTACTTAATACTTTTTCATGAATGTATTAATTTTAATAATAGTAATATGTATACTAGCCCTTACGAAAAAGTATGATAGGTAAATCATTATAGGCCTATGATGATTTTTTAAAAATGAATTTCCTATAATTTTTTTTCTATTATAGGAATAATTACAGAAAAAATCGTAGGAAAAATTATAGGAAAATAATTACAGGAATGAATAATGTAAATATATTTAAATAATTAATTTAAAATGTAGAAGTATAAATTAATTTATTTGAAATAATCAGACAGTAATACATGAAAAATTGACAAAGCTTCTTTAAATATGTCCAATTATTTATATACTTTTGTGTCAGTTGTTCAGAATACATTATTAAGTTATACTTTTTCTCTATTTTTTGTATTAATTATTTCAATATTTTAATACTATTCATGTTTATAATTATTTTTCAATACTTTTTTCGATAGTTTCTATGATTTTTCCTATAATCGCGAAAAAATGATAGGACATTGGTTATAAAAAAATCATCGTAGGCCTATAAGGATTTTTCAATCATAATCCTTCGTGAGGGAGTAGCTATAAATTTCAAAACGTTCATTTTACATGTTCTTAATATTTGTCATATCTACATAACAATCTGCGATGTATTTCTATTTTTACGTCACGATATGACTACTTAACTTTATTCCAATTTTATTCATAATTTTTAAATAAAAATGCTTTCACATTTCTATTTTATGTACCCGTATGTTTTACACAGTGTTTAAATTTATCAATAAAAATGCTTAAAAACTACTATTTATGCATTTGTATCATTATTTCAGCCTACCGACATTTTATCTCTGTTCATTTTATTTGTATTATATTGTAATTTTTCTTTATTTTTTTATATCATCACATATTCTATTTTTGCATCTGTAATTTTAGAAAAAAACATACGATCACAACTATATCAATGATTTTCATAATGCACAAAATGAAATGATTTTAAATATTAAAGTTCTCTTTATCGGCGTTCAAATTTACCGCCGGAAAGTGAGAAATTCCTCTTTCTTAACATGGCGGCTAGGCTTTCAATGCATTACACGATTTTAACACGGGATACACTATCCAGTTGTATATAGAGATCAGTGGTTATCCGTCGGTAACCAAGAATGTTGACTGGGTGTTATCGCCACAGTGGAAACCTGAGAAAAAAAGGCTGCGATTCAAGTGCCAAGATACTACCAGAGATGAGGTGGGAGATTGCTTGTGCCGTGTATTTGATTTCGACCGACTTACCGCAGCGCGCCCTATTTGCCTTAGCCTTCCGGGAATTAAAATTGAAGGTCCAAAAGCGCCCCCTGTTTGCCTTATTGTTATTTTTCGGGAACTAAAATGAAAGGAGGCTTACCTGCTACTCACTTATTCTTAGAATAATATAATTATTCATTAATTTATAATTAATACTGTGAATAATTATACCTAATTATTTTGATTCATGTTATTTAAATTTAAATTCATTATTGTTTTTGTAAAGATAAGGAGTTTATATAATAATAATTAGAGTATGATCTTCAATTCAATAGATTCTATATTAGGAGCTATTCAATATCAATATTATTAATATTTTACATAATTTTCATTGTTAAATTGGTTTTGATTCCTCTAGAATCAAACCGAAGGGCCTATGACAAAGCCACCGAACGCGTCCTCGGGTTGCGGATAGAGGGTCCCTGTACCAAGGGTTTCTGCTGTATATGGTTACAAAAATAGGCAGTCGCGGACAATTGTCCAGGCGTGGTCCCGAAGGAATTAACCCCCAATCGGAGGTGTGAAAACCGTGCCGAAAGCTGAAAGGCACCTGGGTGAGGTGTCTGAATGGTGACTCTGGGACACCGGGCGACCTCTCAGAGTACGCAGCCTTATCCTTGCATGCGGGGCTCTACGAGGATGGACGAACCCCTTTCCCTAGCTTCTCGTGGTAACAACAATGACAACACCAAACATAGTTGTAGGCGGTTCAAAACAACAGAACACGCAGGGCTCCCGACAACGGGTCGGCCAACAATGCCGACCAATGTAGAGCTGGGGGAGCCAATGAAAATGGATTCAATGCGATGGATCGGCGGGATCTCGCGACCTTTGGGTGGACGGAGCGACTGAATCACGACTTGCTAGAGTGCTATGATGCGAGTGTGACCCCTGAACGGGGTTACATGGCACGTCTGAATTAATTAATTTATTTGAAATAATCAGACAGTAATACATGAAAAATTGACAAAGCTTCTTTAAATATGTCCAATTATTTATGTACTTTTGTGTCAGTTGTTCAGCATACATTATTAAGTTATACTTTTTCTCTATTTTTTGTATTAATTATTTCAATATTTTAATACTATTCATGTTTATAATTATTTTTCAATACTTTTTTCGATAGTTGTTTCTATGATTTTTCCTATAATCGCGAAAAAATGATAGGACATTGGTTATAAAAAAATCATCGTGGTGCGGGAAACACCCGGAGCTATCGCACTTTTCGCAACAACGTCTACGAAACCATGCTGAACTACTCCGTAAAACGGGCTATGTAAGCGGAACGCCTACTCTACCATAGCTAGAACAAGCCGGCAACAGAGAAAGAGAGGCGATACTAAGACCAACCGAGGGCAGGCATCCAATTCTGACCCATCTCGACTCTTCCAAGACCCTCCAGTTACTGTGTGTTACCCTCATAACACCTGATAAAGAATGCCTACCCATCACTACCGAGGAGGTGAAAAAAGTATTAAGAGGGATGAAGAACTATTCCGCACCGGGACCAGATTGTATCAAAACCTTCCGGCGGAAGAAGTTTTCTTCAACCCATCAGCATTTGGCCCGTATTTCCACCTTATATTTGAAGTCAGAAGAGCCGATTCCAGAGTGGTTGGTGGAAGGGCGCACAATACTCACGCGGAAAATAGGCAACTTAGCTGACCCGAAGAATTACAGGCCAATAACTTGTCTGAACACACTTTATAAGATATTCACAGTTATCCTAAATGATAGGATTGTTCG
>NC_046659.1:4203222-4204358 GCF_010883055.1 Belonocnema kinseyi | reverse complement strand
ATTAATTAGAATCGTAGACTAAAATTCTACTTCTTTCGGTTCAGCTGAAAGAAAATCTGAATTATTAGTTACCATTTTTATTTTTTATTAAAATGTTATTAATAATTGATATAACTATTATTTTTCATGGAAATTTTCCTGAATATCAATACAATAAATTATTAATACTAATTTGAAAAGATTTTTACCTAAGATTTCAAATGTGATATTATATTAATAGTTAATTAAGTGGTTAAAAGTTAATAATGTTTCCTTAAATAGTAAAGCTTTAACTTTGACAAATTTTTAATTCTCAAATTGTAATCGCTTTGAATTAAAAATTATTTTGCAATTACATTATAAAATTTTGATCACTCTGAATTAGTCTAATTTAAAAAATTAAACTTGTACATTTTTTTAAGAGATTCTGATACAAAAATCGTTTAGTATATGTATTTTTCTTATTTTTCAAGCAAATTCAATTATAACTTAGTCAATATCGTAAAAAAATTAAAAAATCTTAGTATTTGATATGTACATACGAATAGGAGAGAAATACTGCCTTGATTTGCAAGAACACCGTTAACTGCATTTTGGATAAAGCCCTTGAGCCGCCTACCGTTAATTGCTTCAAGTGACTTTATCCGATTTGCAGTTAATGGCGTTCTTCCAAATCACGGCAGAATAGGCATGTCGTTGCCGGATCTAAATAACGAGCGGGCTGTTCTACCTAGATCTTGGGTTGCTAAACCTCTATTGCTTTTGCAAACAAACATGGTCCACTCCCCCTTGTAACTTACCATCAATCCCTGCGTCTAATTTAGGCAGCATGTGGCAAGTCCCTTCCTATTCCTATGTCCATCAGAGGCAGTGGAGCCTTGCCAAAATCGAACAGGGAGGGCCAAACTCTTGATTTGCCTAATCGTAAATAAAGTGCTTAGACTCATCGGATCGTAGGATATAAAAACCTTTCAATTCTTTCTTGCTTTGTTTAATCTTTGAAATCTATGTGGAATCTATGTGGAATAATAGTAGCTTTTCCGAATTCTTTTATATTGTCTGTCAAGTTAAAGCGTGGGTGGCTTTACTCGCAGTCGGTAAGGTGTATCGACATGATTTTGGTGTCAAAATATTAAGAAGAGCTCCCTCTTTCATGC
>NC_046659.1:4201607-4203122 GCF_010883055.1 Belonocnema kinseyi | reverse complement strand
TACCTGGGCGTGCCACAGAGCCGCATTCAGGATATGACATCTATAAAGGATACTCTCCGAAGCAGATACAAACGTCTCATCCGACAGATTTGGTCTTCCGAATTGTCGGCGAAGAACAAAGTATCTGCAACGAACATGCTTGCTGTCCCGGTACTATATTCATTTGGAGTAGTTCCATGGACGAAGAACAAGCTCAGATCTCTTGATATCGGGACAAGAAAGGTTATGCACATGAACAAAAGTATGCATCTTAAGTCTTCTGTTCCACGACTGTACATCTCACGCCTTCAAGGGGGTCACGGAATATTGAGTCTTGAATGTCTTCACAACAGGATTATTCTGGGTACAGCACATAGAGTTGCAAATGGAAGAGACCCTCTTCTTAAAATGGTCAGGAATCACGAAGAAGTGGACAAAGGAGCGTTTCTGTACAAAGCAGCGGAGGAGGCAGCTGAAACACTCGGACTTGACTTCAGTATTAGGGGTGAGCAAAATTCATCAAATCTTATCTATCTCGAGTACTCACTTCTGAAAGCCCGGATTAAGAAAGCACAAGAGAAAAACTGTCGTGAACAGCTCCTCGATAAGATGATGCACGGTATCTTCCACAGAAATATGAAGGATCAGTCAATGCCTTGTGAGCTAACGTTTGCTTTCCTTAAATCGCCCGGATTGAAGTATGGTACGGAGGGTTTCACTTTTGCAAGCCAAGACGGTGTCATTTACACCTTAATATACCGTCGCCACATTCAAGACATGCCCGATGATAGCTGCAGGGCGTGCCATGCACACCCCGAGTATTTAGCTCACATACTATTTAGTTGTCCAACTCACGCGGGAATGACCTACATTCAAAGGCACAATGCGGCACTAAGAGTGCCTTATTACCATCTCTGTCTCTCTTACGGCATTAACCTTAATTTCGTTCCTCCAAATGCTCCCAGGGAAATTGAGTCAATTGTCGAGAATGGGAAGTGCCACATATACTGGAACTTTATATTCTCGACAATTGTTTCTGTTGCTCACTCGAGGCCTGACATGGTTCTTCTTGACTTCGAGAAGCGAACCATGTTCGTTATCGAATTTTCGGCATCAGCTGACAAAAACATCATAACCAAGGAGAATGAAAAGAAAGAGAGGTATCGAGACCTTATAAGGACGTTGCAACGATTGTACCCGAAATATTCTGTTAAACTAATCGTCCTTATCATCGGCGCTCTTGGAGCTGCCAAGTTTTCACTTGCTAATGGCCTAAAAAGCATCCCTGCGTGTCAACAATATGCTAAAACACTTGCGGGAAAAATGCAGAAGGTGGTTGCTCTTGGGTCGTTCTGTGTTCTTAGGGTGAACGAGGCTTTTGCTGGATCGTCGTATTGATTCCTTTACAGACTCCTTTACAGATTCCTTTACCTATCTCACGGTCGTGAGAGGTGGTTGTGGCTGAAATTTTACCGCGATTTCGCTGGGAGCGGGTGCAATTTTCCAGATTAGTACCCGCTCCCGGCGAAATCCTGC
>NC_046659.1:4198050-4201507 GCF_010883055.1 Belonocnema kinseyi | reverse complement strand
AGAGGGAGCTCTTCTTAATATTTTGACACCAAAATCATGTCGATACACCTTACCGACTGCGAGTAAAGCCACCCACGCTTTAACTTGACAGACTGTATCCAAAACCTTTGCAAAATATTTGAAATTTTTGTAAAGCCTTCATAAAATCTTGAAGATATTATTACAACCTTTGTAAATTCTTCGTGAAATTTTCGCGAAATAACTTTTTTAAATCTATTCAAAATGTTTAAAATCTTTGAGAATTCTGAAAACTTTGTGAAATAATAGAAGTCTTTATAAAATAATGGAAATATCTGTGAAATCTTCCACACATATCCAAAATCTTTCCGAAATGTTTGAAATCTTTGTAAAATCATTAGGACGTCATTGGAATTATTTGTTCAATCTTTGAAATCTATTTTAAATCTGCGAAATATTTGTAAGCTTTGTGAAATCTTTAAAGACATTGGGAAATAATTGAAAATTTTGTGAAATCTTTCTAAAATCTTAGTGAATTCTCTCAAAATCTTTGAAAAATCATTAGACAATTATTGAAATCTTTGGTTCAATCTTTGAAATCTATGTGGAATCTTTCTGAAATATTTGAACTCT
This sequence comes from Belonocnema kinseyi, assembly GCF_010883055.1. Classification (NCBI taxonomy): domain Eukaryota; kingdom Metazoa; phylum Arthropoda; class Insecta; order Hymenoptera; family Cynipidae; genus Belonocnema; species Belonocnema kinseyi. The sequence goes on along the minus strand of NC_046659.1, from coordinate 4,200,916 downwards.
TTGGGAAATCATTTAATTCTTTGTGAAATACTGGTAAATTCTCTAAAAAACATTGTGAATTTGATATTTTCTTTCTTTCGTCTTTCTTATTTTTATGACCATCAAATTATAATAAAATGAAAATAAAAAACATAAATAAATAAATTTGCATTACCAACGTTTCGGTACTCGTACAGTACCCTTATCAAGGCAAGAAAATTTTAAGAGGTAGAAATTGACAGCACCCACCAACAGCTGCTCTCTCATTACTTTCACTATGCAAAATTTGAACATTATCCCAGTCAAACTCATAGTCAACATCAACAAATGCCTTTGTATGTCTGGCAAGAACAATCTTATAACAGCGTCCCAAACGAACATCACTTTCGTGCTCCTCTATCCTAGTATTAAAAAGTCTGCCAGTCTGTCCCACGTAATTCATCCCACAGATCCTGCAAGTGATCTTATAGACAATACCACCTTTTTCAAAATTATCTAAAGTGTCCTTGCACGATATTTCAATCCGTGTGGACACAGTGAACACCAAAAAAAAAGTTAATAACTGGGGACTAGTTTGGTCACGTGGTCACCGAAGAGCATGCCCTTAATTGACTTAGTCCGTGGCTATAATGTATAACCGGGTTTACCCAAGTAAAAATTTAATGAAATAATAATAATAGAATGTCAATGTGGATCATAAATTGTAGACGCGACAGATGGAAACCGAATTTAAATTCAAGATTATGCGAAGTTATTACTAATATTTATGACTATCACAATATAATTCAAATATAGGGGGTCTGAAGATTATGTTTATATGTAATTCAATTGCCTATGAGCATTTTTTTGATATATTAAAACGAAATGAGATCCAGAAGAAAGTAAGGTTAGGAACCCGTTGTTCTACAGAACGACGCACATTAACCCATGCATATAAAAAGGACGCTTGATGTGAAATATAAGTAGCTATCAATCTGCTATCAAAAATATGAATTTTTCTAACTATAAATGGCAATTATTAGGCTACTAGTATACTTATAAATGAAATGGAAAATGTATTCCTTCCTATCGCTGCGACAATAATACTATTTTCTCGGCTATATCCTAGATTGCCATCGAAATTTTGTAAATATCAATATTATATTGCCAAATTTTACGATCAAAAGTTTCTCCGTACACTCTCGAAACTTTAGAGACGAGATGAATAGCAGTTTCATGTTTCTTATTTTCGCCATCACTCCAAAATTATTTATTCTGCGATTATCGTTTCCACAGGCACCTTACTTTGAAATTTAAGAATGTGCTGCGTAATTTATTATAAAAATTTATATGTTTTTAACTCTTCTAAGAATCATATGTGAAACTATGTGAAATAAAATAATATGTTTTTTAGTCGTGAAAGATAAATTTGTACTGTTCTATATGATATGAGGTAAGTATGGCATGCTGTTTTGACTATTAATTTGATTTATTGCTTCCTGATAGGTAATACTTCAGCTACAACTTCCTGCCTTTATTTGTTTAATGCGCAAAAGATGCAGGTGGACAGATGAAATTTAATATGAGGGTTATGCATGGCATCCTGTTTGATTATTAATTTGATTTGAAAATTCCTGACAGATGATGCTTCGACTAAAAATTTCTGCCTGTGAAAAGCATTCTTCTGCAGTCTCGAATTTTCGAGAGAAAAATTAGAATTAAAAAAGAAATATATTAAAGGTTCGTCGAAGGTGAAAAGGGAATATAATAATGCATTTCTTATGGTAGGTCATTTACTCAGGGATTTTGGTATCAAGTAGCGAGCGAGGACTAGAAATAATAGCTACACGCGTTATACTCGCAAACGCATTCATAGATTGGCAGTCTGAGGCTGCACACTTTTCATTATCCTGTGCTATCGTTCTGTAGAGAGATCACTTTTTTTTACAGCTTGCAATCGTTCGCTTTTGTATTCATTTTTTCACCATATGCTAGGTCCGTCAACCTCTGGACGATGTATATGTAACAAGATACTTGAAACAATTTCGAGACTCGAGAGAGAAAAAGATTATTGACAGCATGAATTTAAATCCACACCTTTCATATAGTTTAATAACTTAAGAAATAAATATCAAGAGTACACTGCCCGGCGTTTAACGCTTCTTACGTCATGCAACGATATTCGAGCTAAGATCGCATGCCTTATTTATCCACAGATATATGCTCACCTTTCAGCTCTCATTTAGAAATGTCAGCTTTTTTATCTATTATTCGTTAAAGACTTAAAATAAAATTTAAAAAATGCAAAAAATTAATGTAAAAAAATATTTGAAAATGTTTTCAATCATCTACTAAGGCTACTCTATAATATAGGCTATAGAAAATCGCGGATGATTCAATTCAGCGTCATAATTTTTTTTCTATTGTGCTGAATCTCCTAGAACAAATGACATCAAATTGTACTACCCAATTTTTGAAAAGAATTATTTGTAAACAACTTCAAGTTTATTTTTAATGACGCATTACATTTTTTACGCTGAATAAACGTTATATTTCAAACGTGTTTAGATGTGTCGATTATAATTTAGAACCTTGTAGAATATTTCGACAAAGAGAAGTTATATTAATAGATAAGGATGGTAAATGATATGCAGCATGTATAGTTTAGGGATAAAGAGAGATGGAGAGCTATATATTAAAAAAATGTTTTCAATCAAAAATAATGTTGTAAGATTGCAGAAGGTTTTGCGATTGAGCGACTTGAAAAATACCAACAGATTCTTAAGAGGTCCGAGTACATACAGTTTGTCAAGTTAAAGCGTGGGTGGCTTTACTCACAGTCGGTAAGGTGTATCGACATGATTTTGGTGTCAAAATATTAAGAAGAGCTCCCTCTTTCATGCTTTTT
>NC_046659.1:4195837-4197950 GCF_010883055.1 Belonocnema kinseyi | reverse complement strand
TGAAAGAGGGAGCTCTTCTTAATATTTTGACACCAAAATCATGCCGATACACCTTACCGACTGCGAGTAAAGCCACCCACGCTTTAACTTGACAGACTGTACGTGTGTCTTGTTACCAGATCCGCACACTTTTATTTTTTTGTGTGGCTGTGTAATCTTTGTTAACCCAGGTTCTCGTATTAGTGATAGAAAGTTGCGTTTACTAATTTGAAATAGTTGAATCAACTATGTATTTATTATTCTGTTAACTTGAAATCCTGGCCCCTTTAAATGAGCTTACTTAACTACGATTTAAAACAAACTGTAGGTTCTAAGAAAAACCAAGATTTTCAGCTGTTATACATAATAATGCATTTTAATATACGTGTTCAATACTTCACTTTCAATGTTTGATTTACAGTTTCCTTGTATTAAATTTTAATATTGCTGAATTAATTTTTGTTATTTAAGATGCTTTATTTTAATGTTTGAAGTAAGTAAATTTAATCTTTGCTAGCAGATTACTCTATTATGTGAAAGATGATTTCAACGTTTCCTACACTGTTAAAAATAACATTAAATTTAATATACCCATGTGTATTAAAATCAAGGTATCAAGCGTATGAAATCGCCATTAATGGCGACTATATTAAATTTTATATACGTTTATGTTAATCGCTTACAAGAAAAATCAGACAATTCAATTTTTCACAAATTCAAAATAAGTTTAGTAGTAATTTTCGATTCTGAATAATAAAACATGATACCTTTTTCCTGTTAATCAGAAATAAAATAGGATTTTAGTCGAAAAGTTGCATTAAGCAAATAAATAACAGACCTAACCTACAATTAACTGTCTTCGCCTTAAATTTGGACCATTTAGAGCGAAATTAGGAAAAAGTTTTACCTGTACATTGCACTTTCATTCTAGATTATTAATTTATCAAGAATATTTGACAAGATTTAAAGAGATTAAAGCACATTGAGTTTTCACACACATTGCTATACTGACTTGTATATTAAATTTAATACATATGTATAATAAATCCACTACACCAATGTATGTTACATTTCAGTAGCGATAGTGCATATTTGCTTCACACGCATGTATATTAGATCTCATACAGATTTTTCGAACAGTGTAGTCAACTCGAATATTTATGGAGCTGATTTATTTTATTTTCAAATTGTATTTTCTTCATCTCAAATGACTGAATTGACATCCCAGCTATATCAATATAAAATTCTAAATCTGTTACAGAGATCCACTACATGCAAAGGGATCTCTTATTTTCGAATTAAAACATTTTTTAATACGTAGCTCTCTCTCTCTCTATCTCTCTTTCCATCCTTTTTCTCCCTAAACCACACCTGCTGTAAATTATTCACCATCTTTATCTAATAATATATCTCCCTCTTTGTCTAATTGTTCTAGAAGGTTCTAAGTTATAATCGACACGTGTGGTATATAATATTGAAAAACGCAAAAAAGTAATGCAACATTAAAAATAACCTTGAAGTTGTTTTCGAAAAAAATAGCATAAACCACCACATCTATAGAATATCACTAAGGTAGATTTCTATGGTCTCTGAATTAAATTAGCTACCTAGAAAGCAATATATCATCCTCGATTTCTATAAACTATATTAATTCTTGTATTTTTCAATTTCTATTTGACTAAATTTGGATTGAAAAGTTCCAGAAAGTAGATGTTCACGTGACCACTGTATAATTTTTTCCAATGTTTGATTCACAGTTGCCTTACATTACATTTTAATACTACTGAATTAATTTGTGTTCTTTATGATGCTTTATTTTAATGTTTGAAGTAAGTAAATTGAATCTTTTTTAGCAGATTACTCTATTATGTGAAAGACGATTTCAAAATTTCTTAGTCAACTCTAATATTTATAGGGCTGATTTATTTTATAAGTTCGAGCAAGCGTTTTCAAATTGTATTTTCTTCATCTCAAATGGCTGATTTGACATCCTAGCTATATTAATATAAAATTCTAAATCTGTTACAGTGATCAACTGTACAGTCTGTCAAGTTAAAGCGTGGGTGGCTTTACTCGCAGTCGGTAAGGTGTATCGACATGATTTTGGTGTCAAAATATTAAGAAGAGCTCCCTC
>NC_046659.1:4180206-4195737 GCF_010883055.1 Belonocnema kinseyi | reverse complement strand
GAAAGAGGGAGCTCTTCTTAATATTTTGACACCAAAATCATATCGATACACCTTACCGACTGCGAGTAAAGCCACCCACGCTTTAACTTGACAGACTGTATTCTTATGGATTTTGGGGCGCTGAATTCAAATTCGGTATCAAAAATCATCCATCACGTCATGGTTGAGTCATAACTTCAAAAAATGACGAAAAATCATGCACTGAGGCAAATAAATTTCAAAATAATGCCAGTGATGCAAATTTTCACTTCAAAAACATGTCGACAACTGTGAAGGATCAAACCTTGCTTGATATCAACTTATTTAACATAACTTTACCCAACAGAACCTGACCTCACCTAACCTGAATTAACAGAAATTTATTGAACTACACGTAAAGCTCTGGATGTATATTTTTCCAGTAGCAAATGTGTGCTACATCGAATGGGTCAACTCGAGCCTAACCTAGAAATAAATCTAACCTAGCATAACCTAACCTAGCCTCACAAAACACAATTAAACTGATTGTGTTGTCTCTTTGTGTTCGCGGTACCGTTTGAATCAGCTTGGGCTTAACCTGCAAAGAGGTCAAACCTATCCTAACCTAAAAAAACCTGACCTAACCTATCCTAACCTAACTTCACGTAACACAATTAAACTCATTGTGTTGTCCCGTTGTATTTGCGGTACCGTTTCATTCAGCTTCGGCTTAACCTACATAGAGGTTTAACCTATCATAACCTAACAAAACCTGACCTAACTTAACCTAGCCGAATGAAATTCAACCACATGTGTAGCTATGTAAGCGTACGGTTCTTAGTCTTAAATGTGTGCTATATATAATTGGTTAACTCGATCTTAACCTACAAATGAATCTAACTTAACAAAACACGAAATTTTGCTTAACGCAACACAACTTAAGTGTTCCCGTTGTAAAACAATACAATTAATTTCATTGTACTACAGGTGGTTAAAAATTTTGACGCACATTCGTCATTTGAAGAAACTTAGAACTACAAGTAGAATTGACCCCATTTCAATTAACCTGACAATGTTTGTATCAATTAAAATGTAGAACTGCAACTTAAACATGCAAAGGAATAAGAGTTTTATTCAAAAGTTTTTTCTCTCTGCTTTTCTTAGACTTAAGGGATATATTTATACTATCTTTCGTGTTTAAATTTTATCTTGCTTGTTATCGTAATTAAATTTATTTATTGACCTACTTCAGTCTATTTTCTGTTAGGTTGGGTTAGGTTTTTTTAGGTTAAGATAGGTCTGACCACTTTGCAGGTTAAGCCCAAGCTGATTCAAACGGTACCGCAAACACAACGGGACAACACAATCAGTTTAATTGTGTTTCGTGAGGTTAGGTTAGGTTAGGCTAGGTTAGATTTATTTCTAGGTTAGGCTCGAGTTGACCCATTCGATGTAGCACACATTTGCTACTGGGAAAATATGCTTCCAGAGCTTTACGTGTAGTTTAATAAATTTCTGTTAATTCAGGTTAGGTGAGGTCAGGTTCTGTTGGGTAAAGTTACGTTAAATAAGTTGATATCAGGCAAGGGTTGACCCTTCACAGTTGTCGACATGTTTTTGAAGTGAAAATTTGCATCACTGGCATTATATTGAAATTTATTTGCCTCAGTGCATGATTTTTCGTCATTTTTTGAGGATATGGCTCAACCATGACGTGATGGGTGATTTTTGATACCGAATTTGAATTCAGCGCCCCAAAATCCATAGGAATACGTGTGTCTTGTTACCAGATCTGCACACTTTTATTTTTTTGTGTGACTGTGTTATCATAGAGGTGAGTGATGAGGAGAAGGAGGAGGAGAAGGAGGATACGATAATATTAGAGTTCAGCAGTTACTGAAAATATTAGATTTAGGTGTAAAAATAAAGGAGTAAATTGTATTCCAAATAACACTAAAAACTAAAGGAACTGTAGGTATTAATGCCTTGTTCCTAACTACTGGGTGTATCTCCTCTCTCGGTGCCACATTCTGCGCTGAGCTGGATAAATCACCATCCTCATATTTGACCGTCCGCGAAGACAGGGACCTTACGCGCCAAAGCTGAATTTTACAGTACGGGCGATCGTAGCCGAGTCCGCAAGCAGGCATTTCAGTAGTGGGAGAGGTGTCAACGAAAAGCACCACCACCACTTACCACTACATCTTTAGGCTCTCATATCGCATAACAGCTGTAGTGGTAAGTAGTGGGGCTGGATTTCGTAAGCCTCTCGTTCGGTTTCCGACTACGTTTGCAGCTTAGTAACAAAGAAACTAATCAACGTAACAAATTTCTGATTTTTGCAAATGAAAGAGGAAATCAACAACTATCGATTGGTGCAAAAACCTAAAAATCGATTTTTAGCGCGTGAAGTCCCTCTTTTCGCGGACGGTCACATATATCGACTTTATTTAAGTCTTAAATCAATATTTAATTTAATAATGCTGTTCGTGAAGTATCAATGATATTAAAGTATGCTGTTATATAACAGCTGTAAATAATAATTTTTTTCTAAGAACCAACATTTAATTTTTGTTAAATAAATCCATTTAAACAGCTAATGATTTCTGATTACCAAAATCATGAACATACTTTTGATTCAACTATGTCAACTTAGTAAATGAAAACATAGTTTGATTAAAAAGAGGTCTTTGGTTAATGAAGATTATGATGCAGTGCACCACTACCAGGTACGCTGCTTTTCATATAATTGTAACCACGCTTCGCATGTTAAATCTTGATTTCTCCTAAATCAAGGTAAGTAAACTACCAAAAATGTATGCGGAAGAACGAGAAAGAATATAGGAGGAGGAGGAGGTAGAGGAGGAGAAGGAGGCGAAGAGTTCAGTTATGATGTAGTTAAGACAAGACTGGATTGTATGTTGTGTGGCATTTGGATGTGCAAATAAAAAAAGTGCACCATCTTTAAAATAACAAAAAACTTAAAGAAACTGTAGGGAACACCTTGTTTCTGCCCACTAAGTGTATCTCCATTCTTTGTACTGCACTCTGCGATGAGCTTCATGAATCCAGTTAAATAGATCAGGATTTCTTATTAATAGAATCGTGAATTTTAGTGTCAAACAAAGTGTCAATTTAGTAAACGAAAATTTAGTTTAACAAACGAGAGATCTTTTTTTACAGAGAATATCATAGAGAGCGCCACAATCGGATGTGCTGCTTTTCTTATAGTTGTAACCACGCTTTTTCTCCTCTTGAATCTTGAACTATACTAAATCAAGTTAAATAAGATCTTAAAATACATGTAGAAGAATCAGACAATAATATAGGGGGTTGAGGAGGATATGATAATGCTTTAGTTAAGGTAAATAGGTTCTGAAAATATTAGATGGAATGATAACTTATACTAAATCTTCTGTTTACATTCTCGTCAAGAGAAGGTATTAGATTTCTGTAAATTTGACCCCCCCCCCCTTTTTTTTCAAATGTCTACGTTTTGCGACCCCACGAATCCGAAAAACCGGTTTTTACGAATTTGCCTGTCTGCGTGTGAGAGTGTTTGAGTGTGTGTTCTATGTCTGTGTGTCTGTAGATTTTTATATTGTTAGCACCATAACTTTCGAAAGAATTGACAGATTAGATTGGCGTGAAAAATACGGCTAGACAAAGTTGTGGATTTTAAAAAGATCTACAAATTTGTTTCAAATCACTTTTTGATAGCATGCGTATTTTGTGTTTTAATCGTGAAAAACTATATTGACAATAAATAATCAGCCAGCTGCGCAGGCACAATTTCATAACAACTTATCTTTTTTAATATTCTTATTCGTCTCGTGTGTGTTTTCAAAAAATTTGCTTTTTTAAAAATGTTCTTAATGCTATTTTTCACGATTCGAACGAAAAACAGAACTATCAAAACTTTATTCATGACAAATTAATTAATTTTTACATTCTCATCAAGAGAAGGTATTAGATTTGTAAAAAATTTGACCCCCTCCCATTTTTTTGTTAAATTCCCATGTTTTGAGACCCCCTGAAACCGGAAAACCGGTTTTAAAGAATGTGTCAACTGTGTGTGTTAATGTGTGAGTCTTTGGGTCTGTGCTTCTGTGCATTTTTAGTTTGTCAGCACGATAACTTTTGAAAGAATTGACAGATTGGATTGGTCTTTGGTATACTCCTTTAGTGTCCTCAAATAAAGGTCAAGTTCGTTAGCCAGCCATGTTGGATAAAAATTTAAAAACGAGCGTATTATTTAAATTTTTAAAACAATTTTTTTTTAAATTCCAAAATTTTCTGTGCGGATATTCATAGTATTCAACAGGTGAACAATTTATGCTAATCACTTTTTTCTATAAAATCAAAATTTATGAGACTTATAGCATTCATAAAATTTCAAAAAATACACGAAAATCAACATTTTAAGCCAAATAACGCACGATATGGAAAAAAATCAGCAGAAGAAAAATTTTTCTTTTTTTTTACCCTACAAGATTATTCTCACAACTTTTTGAATTGTTTGGAAAATCGAAAACTCACATTTTTACAGCATAACAAAATAATGGAAAATCAAAAATTTTATTTTGCGGTTTAACTGTGCAAAATAGGTGAAAATATGGCTAGACAAAACTTGTAGATTTTAAAAAGATCTATCAATTTGTTTGGAATCACTTCTTGAAAGCATGCATATTTTGTGTTTTAATCGTGAGAAACTATATTGACAATGAAAAATCGGCCAGCTGCGTAAGCGGATACACTTTTGATATCAATATTTGATTCATTCTATATGTATAATTAAAATAAAACGTAAGAATTTAGGGATAATCGGGGTACTGCTATAAAGATTCCTATTATGATAAGAGATGATGATATTTCTTTATGTATTATTATAAATTTGAGCGAGCAAAAATTAGTATTCACGTATAGAAACAGTCTTATTTACTGTATGAAAATTGTGAGTGTGAAAAAGTGATAATGGTCAATAACAAGTTTTGTAAAACTTTTAGTTAAAAGTCAGAACTAAAGTTGTAAGTTGTGAGAAATGTAAGAAATCTTCGTTTTCTTAAATAAGAATGTGTATTGAAATGAGTACCACTAGTGATATCTGTAACAGGGATTTGCGAGAATTCTAAGTTTTTATTCTTAGCCCGAATTCTAAGCCCGAAGTTTTCCGAGCTATTATGTTTATAGACGAAATCGCGACAATCACACCATCTGACCGACTGTACTGGGCTCATGACTTGGGATTCCCCGCCAAATCTCTTCAAGCATGCGTGCGATTGTAGTATAAAAATGTCCGTAACTAGTGAAATTTAAATTAAAGTTTAAACTAATTTTAATTTGGAAATTTTTATTCAAACTCTCAATAATTGACACATATAAAATAGAAGCTTTTAACACTTTTCAATTAAGTGCAATTATAGTGCAAAACCTAAACCTTCACACTTTGATAAATTAAATTGTACAAAGATCTCTGGTGAAAAAATATGAATCCGCGCTATCGTTTTAAATTCTCTAAATTAAGACTTATCCTCAACTTCAACTCGCATTAATACAAGTGTGAAGAAATGAAACATGCCCATCTCCCATCTCCATAAAAACATTATAAAAAAAAGTTTCCTTGGAAAATATAGATTGCAATGAATTTAGATCAATTGAAATACATAAGTTAAGATTGATTCACATAGTCTTATTGATGAATCCATTTAGTTAGTTGATTATAAAGAATAAAACATCTAACTTGTATTTTCAATCAAAAATAAATTAACATCTTTTAAATTAATTGCAAAACACAACAAAAAATAAATACGATCGACCCTAATGTTAATCAAAAAATCGTCTTCACTATTATGATAGTTGGGTCAATTAAAAAACGATATCTTCCAAGAAAACAGCAAAGATATCATCTAACTATTTCCAAAAATGAGTGCATCTTCCTATTTAAAAAACTTTAAAAAACGAATTTCCTTCCTTCCAGTTCTATAACAACCATAACAATAAAAAAATCCCTCTTTTAAATTCAGAAAAATTCGAAAATCAACGCTTCCTCTCCTCCGACTCAATAACAATATATTTTTTAATTATCTTCTTCTAATTAAAAAAAAACGAAAATGAAAAATTCTTTCTTCAAACACAATAGAAATCTTAAAAATAAAAAATGGCTTCTTCCAATTAAAGAAAAAACTGTATCACTTTCAACTCAATAAAAACTTTACAAATATAAAATGTACTACAAATTTAACAAGAATGAGAATTTTCTATATTTTTTAATTATCCTCTTTTAATTCAAACAAAAAAAAACGAAAATAAAAAATTCTTTCTTCAAACACAATAAAAATCTGAAAAATAAAAAAATGGCCTCTTCCAATTAAAAAAAAAAAAAAAAAAACGGCATCTCTTTCAACTCAAGAAAAACTTTACAAATATAAAATGTACTGCCAATTTAACAAAAATTAGAGGTTTATCTTTTGAAGGTTGATAAAAATGTTAAAAATACAATGCTTCACATTTTTCCACACAATAAAAATGTGAACCTAAAAAAGTTCCTGTAGCAATTGCAAAGAAATTAAATACCAAAATTAATTTAATTTTTCTTAATTTTGGTCCTTTCAAATTAATAATTTTCAATTGCTACTTAACGTTGCAATAACAATCGTGAAGTTAAAAGTGTAAAATGTCTTACTCTGAAATTTTTACCATTCAAGGCTTTCAACTTCAAACGATTCAGTTTCAAATTGTTTACTTTTGAATATTTGATGTATAATTGCTCATTCAGATATTTTTTTAATTAAAAATCTTTGAACTGAATGGGTTAAAAATTTATATTATCGACTGAAACAATAGCTAAAAAGGATTTTAAATTAACTAAATTCGTTTAATTAATGAATGTATTAATTTTAAGTTATTTTTATATTAAAATTATTTTATAAAGTTTGAATCAGCACATTTCAATTTGCTTAATTATTGGTGCTTTCGTATTGAAAAAGTTGAATTTTTAAAGTCAAAATCTGTAAATTGTGTAATTTAAAACTGATTTAGAATCATATTGTAAAATAATTTTTGTACAATTTTTAAAATTCGAAATACATTTTAGTTTTGAAAACCATTATTTTTAAACCCTTTAAATTAAAAAATTACGTTTAAAAATGACGACATAACATGGAAAAATTATCAAGTAAAATATTTTTGAATTAGCGTTGTGAAGTAAATGATGTAGGAATGAAAACAGCACGAAGGAATAATAAGGAGACCCAACTGCCACTGGGAAGCCATCTGAAACTGGCAATAGAAACATTACCGTAAGTGATACGCACATTACAGGAAGATTTTAGATTTGAGTGCGCAGTTGCGCAGTTGTCCTCTTCCTATACATGGTCATTGATCATCATACGAAAGATACATAAAATAAATATATAAACAGTAATTTCGGTACTTGTTTAAAAAATGTGTGAACAGATTTTGAGAAGGAAACGTATAGGTAAGTACCTTTTAAAATTGTAAAATGATAAATAGGTTAAAGATTCTCAAGGCTCTGAGAAGCTCTGAAAAATTCTCTGCAGGCACTCAGGTAGATATATTTAAATTTTAAAGGTCCAGGTCACTCGTTTAAATGTTTTAAAGGCTTTAAAATGTCCTTTCCGAAATTGAAATAAAAATACGATCATAAATAACTAGCAGAGGGTCCTTTGTTAAGCTTTCGGATTAAAATTCAGAAAAAGATTTTTTTTTATTTCATAGTTAACCTCATGACTTAAAACACATTTCTGACACTTGCATCAAAACAAACAAACAGAACCTCTCAACTTACGTCAATTTGACAAACTTTCTCACTCGCAAACTTTTCCATGTATAGGAAGAGGACAACTGCGCACCTGCGCACTCAAATCTAAGATCTTCCTGTAATGTGCGTATCACTTACGGTAATGTTTCTATTGCCAAGTGGGGGAACGGAGTTAGGTCTCCTTATTATTCCTCCGTGGAAAACAGTTAACGACTAAACTTAACATTTAAAAAAAAGTTGAAATCGAATTGATTTTTAATTGAAATATATTATGTGATACGATATTTGTGATATTCCAAGTGATTTGATAGATGGTTCTTCTAAAAATTTGTGAAATTCCTTGTAAATAAATAAATTCACTATCATACTCATTTCTCGGCTTTTCCGGTTTAAAAAAATTCCCGGACATTTCCCGGTTTCCATCCAGCGGCTACGCCACAAATGATAAGTTAACAAAGCTTTCAAATATAGATATAAATATAGAAAGACAAAATTCAGTAAATGATAGTTCTACATCTGCTATAAGAGTAAGTAAAATATTGAAAACTTAAAATTACGTTGAAAATTCAGAATATGGAGGTTCACGTTGACATATTTATTATTTTATTTGAATTACTTTAAATAATAAATAATTATTTTTTTATCTCAATTTTGAAGGGAAATGTTCGAAATTGTTGTCTGATATAATTGCACATTTTTCCCATTAGGGAATTTGTTGTTCTTCTATAAAGTTACTTTCATAAATTAAGTAACATTATTTGATTTTATATATAAAAATTTTATTGTTCCTACACAGTCATATATTTATAAGGACTAAGAAAAAGATTATTCATAATTAACTCGCGTAATTATTCCATTCATATTATAGTGGTCTAGAAAATATCCTTATTTTTTTCTTCTAAAATGGCTCGATGTTTAAAAATTGTTCCTTTTCGTGTAAAATGTCTACTGTATATTGGCAGAATTAAAAAAAAAGTTAGGTATCTCTTAAGCCCACGATTTACAAAAAATTGCTTATGTTATTTTAGTTTCTGCTGTTAATGGTTTTGTTTTACATTGGAATAGAAAAAGGATAAAATGCATATCTACTCAAGCAAAATTATAAATTAATAGTTGAAATTAAAAAAGCAATTTTGTGCAAAAATTGACTTGAGAGATCCCTAAATATTTTTTTGATAAATAATGACAATATTCAGGAGACATTTTGACACGAAAAGAAAAAATTTGTAGGGCAGACATTTTAGAAAAAAGCTTTTTTTGGAACACGCTTCATTTACTCCTACTTTTTTTTATCACTTTTAATAAACATAGTTAACTACCATTTAACCATTTACAAATGGATAACGGAAGTTTTTGTAAATTATTATGTAATACTTTTAAGGGATGTAGGGTCATAATTGATTTAAAGAATGTGATATTTAATACTTGATTGGCTCATTATTCAGGAAATTTATACCTTGGGAAAATCTATAGATACCTGGCAACATCCTAGAATTGTCAGGGAATTTTTTTACAGAATTTGGGTAGACGCCCTGATATAATTCTAAGCATAATATTTTTTAATATTTGTATTGATATCTTTCAACATATTAAATATATAAAGAATATACCGATTATCAGTATAAATTACCGTGATTCTCTCTCAAACGAGCTAATAATTACTTTTACATTTTATAAAATAAAAAAACCTGTAACTCCATAACTGTCGCTTAATACATAAAAATATATATTTTTAATTATTCTGTATGTCTGTTAGTCTGCAGATGTTTAGTTTGTTAGCACGATAACTTTCGAAAGAGTTTACAGCTTGGCTTGGTCTTTGGTATATTTTTTATTGTTTTAAACTAAAGGTCAAGTTCTTTAGCCAGCCATTTTGGATAAAAAATCAAAAATTGAGCGCATTGAAAACATTTTTGAAACAACTTTTTTTCAAGATTCAAACATTCTCTCTACGGATATATACAGTATTCAAAAAGACGAAAAATTTATCCTAATGATGATTTGAAACTTCAAGCACATGCAAAATACGGAAAAAGACGAGAAGAGAGAAATTGTGCATTAATAAAAAGATGTATAAATTTGTTAAGAATTGCTTTTGAATAGGGTGCGTAGTTTTTATTTTAACCGTGAAAAATATAATAATAAAGAGTAAAAAAATAAAATAAAATCTGCCTGCTGCGTGGAATTCTTTCGGAAAAATTGAATTTTTTTTTAGTGGCCCTAATAATTTGGGACACCGATTTTTTCGAAAAAATTCCCAAATAAATGAACGAATGAAATTGCGAGCTCTATATTTTAGGAAAAATCGTTAACTCGACTCATTTATTCACTCAAAAAATTTGGTGCAGTTTGTTCCAATAGAAAAAAAATTATCCTTAAAAAATGGGG
Organism: Belonocnema kinseyi; assembly: GCF_010883055.1. NCBI lineage: Eukaryota > Metazoa > Arthropoda > Insecta > Hymenoptera > Cynipidae > Belonocnema > Belonocnema kinseyi. The sequence goes on along the minus strand of NC_046659.1, from coordinate 4,185,611 downwards.
TGGCCCTATAAATATGGGACACACTGTAGAAGTTTCTCACAAGCAGTGATACGTTTCTCTCGTTTAGCATATAAGAACCGAAAGAATCAAGAGGTCATGTAATAGTGTGCGTTCGTACACTTCTCTCCATCTTTCTTTTTCGCATGCGCCAGTGTGATACACAACATCACGTAACCCCCATTTTTCGTATACTGGTTTAGAAAGATTGCAAGGCGTTCGTGACGAAATGTTCAACATTCTGTTTCATTTCTTTCAAAGCACTATACTAATTTTCTTTATTCGAATCCATTACAAAATTTAATGCAGCGACTTAGAAATACTGTAATTTTTTTATGTAAAAGTCTAAAATTCGTACGATTTATTCTAATCAAATATATTAGTCTGCATTTTCATAGTCACTATTCGACTGTTTCTAACCGACCCTCGATTATCCCTAAATTCGCACACTTTATTTGAATTATGGATATGCGATAAAAGAAATATTAATACCAAGAGTCTCTCCGTGTAGGCACATTCTCATCACAAATTATCTTTTTTAATATTCTTATGCATCTCGTGTGTGGGTTTCCAAAAATTTGCTTTTTTAAAAATGTTCTTAATGCTCTTTTTTACGATTCGAACGAAAAACAGAACTAACAAAACATTATTCATGACAAATTAATTAATTTTTACATTCTCATCAAGAGAAGCTATTAGATTTGTGTAGCATTTCACCCCCTACCCCTGTTTTTGTTAAATGTCCACGTTTTGAGACCCCCTGAAACCGAAAAACCGGTTTTAACGAATATGTCCTCTTGTGTGCGTGTGTGTCTCTGTGCGGCTGTGCGCCTGTAGACTTTTGGATTGTAAGCACGATAACTTTCGAAAGAATTGACAGATTGGATTGGCCTTTATTATACTCTTTTATTTTCCTAAAATAAAGGTCAAGTTCGTTAGTCAGTCGTTTTGGATAAAAACTCAAAAAGTGAACGTATTTTGCAAATTTTTGAGACCACTTTTTTCAATTCAAACATTTTCTGTACGGATATTCATAGCATTCAAAAGACGAACAGTTTACGCTTATGGTTTTTTTCTATAAAGCGAAAATTTACCAGAGTCATAGCACTTACAAAATTCCAAAAAACCACGAAAATCAACGTTTTAAGCCAAATAACGCACGATATGGAAAAAAGTCGAAAGAAGAAGAATGTTTCTTTTTTCATGCACTACAAGATTATTCTCACAACTTTTGGAATTTTTTTGAAAAGTCGAAAATTCAAATTTTTACAGCATACAAAAATAACGAAAAATAAACAATTTCATTTTGCGGTTAAACTGCGCAAAATAGGTGAAAAGATGGCTAGATAAAAGTTGTGGATTTGATAAAGATCTACAAATTTGTTTGAAATCACCTTTTGATCGCATGCGTATTTTGTGTTTCAATCGTGAGAAACTATATTGAAAATAAAAAATCAGCCCGTTGCGTAAGCACATTCTCATCATAACCTATCATTTTTAATTTTTTTATTCGTCTCGTGTGTGGGTTTTCAAAAAATTTAATCCTCTTTAAATGTTCTTAATGCTACTTTTCACGATTCGAACGAAAAACAGAACTACCAAAACATTATTCCTGACAAATTAATTAACTTTTACATTCTCATCAAGAGAAGGTATCAGATTTTTGTAAACTTTGACCCCCTCCACCCTTGTTTTTGTGAAATGTCCCCGTTTTGAGACCCCTTGAAACCGAAAAACCGGTTTTAATGAATATGTCCTCTTGTGTGCGTGTGTGTCTCTGTGCGGCTGTGCATCTGCAGATTTCCAGATTGTTAGCACGATAACTTTCGGAAGAATTTATAGATTAGATTGGCCTTTATTATACTCTTTTATTTTCCTAAAATAAAGGTCAAGTTCGTTAGTCAGCCGTTTTGGATAAAAATTCAAAAAACGAGCGTACTTTGAAAATTTTTGAGACCACTTTTTTGTTTTAATTCAAAAATTTTTTGTACGGATATTCATAGTACGAGTATTTAACAGACGAACAATTTATGCTAATGGCTTTATTCAATAAAACCAAAATTTACCAGAGTTATAGCATTAAAAAAATTTCAAAAAACACACGAAAAACAACATTTTAAGCCAAATAACGCACGATATGGAAAAAAGTCGTGAGAAGAAAAATGTTTTTTTTTTTTTTTAAATTAAAATTAAAATTATTTCTTGAAAGAAAGGATCCTACTCCATCTTCACTCCATTGGGAATCGAACCACAAAACTTCTGATTTCCGGTCAGATGCTTTTCCAATTAAGCTATTAGAGGGATCAGAATAAGAACTCTTAATTCAAGAACATAACGCTAATTTTTAGCTAGATGTTAATGGTACAAGTAATTATTTTCAAAAAGTTTTTAATTTATCTGCTATATCATCAGAGATTGCACCTTACCGACAGTAGATCAACCCTCCAAACCATGAAGGCAGAAAATCTACACACAATATCGATCAAGTTAAGAATCTTCAATAACAGAAAATGCTTAACGTCTTAATAAAACTAGATGGAAAATAATATTAAATAAATAAATTAAAAAATTTTTGAAAATGTTTCTTTTTTCATGCCTTACAAGATTATTCTCACAAATTTTTGAATTTTTTTTTGAAAAATCGAAAATTCAAATTTTGACAGCATAAAAAAGTAATGGAAAATCAAAAATTTCATTTTGCGGTTGAACCGTGCAAAATAGGTGAAAAGATGAATGGAGAAAAGTTATGGATTTCAAAAAGATCTGCAAATTTGTTTGAAATCACTTTTTGATAGCATGCGTATTTTGTGTTTTAATCGTGAGAAACTATATCGACAATAACAAATCAGCCCGCTGCGTAGGCACATTTTCATCGCTACTTATCTTTTTTTAATTTTGTTATTCGTCTCCTGTGTGGGTTTTCAAAAAATTTACTTTTTTTAAAATGTTCTTAATGATATTTTTCACGATTCGAACGAAAACCGAACTACCAAAACATTATTCATGGCAAATTAATTAATTTTTACATTCTCATCAAAAGAAGGTATTTTTTGTGTGTAAAATCCCCCTTCCCCCCGCTTTTCTCAAATATCCACATTTTAGGACCCCTGAAACCGAAAAATCGGTTCTTGCAAATGTGTCTGGCTGTGTGTGCGTGTATGTGTGTGTCTGTGAGGTTGTGTGCTGTAGATTTTTAGTTTGTCAGCACGAGGACTTTCGAAAGAATTGATAGATTGAATTGGCCTTTGGTATTCTCTTTCAGTGTCCTTACATGAAGGTCAAGTTCGTTAGCCAGCTGTTTTGGATAAAAACTCAAAAAGTGAGCGTATTTTGAAAATTTTCAAGACCACTTTTCTTTAAAATTCAAAAATTTTCTGCACGGTTATTCTTCTTTATTCATAATGTGTCCCCTAAGGGTTTACATAACTTCCATTCCTTACAATCTTCCCCCTATATCTATATTTTTTTATAATCTTATCCTTTCTATATATAAAATTATTTAGAGCTATTTACATAAAGTCTTATATCTAGTTCTTTATCTCTATTTCCTGCGTTAGCGCAATTTATGACTTATTAGCAAACGAGTGAACGATCGAACGAAAGCGAGAGTGCAAGCGAGAAAGAGAGAGAGAGAGCATGAGAACGCAAACGCATCTTAGTCTACTTTACTTTTACCTTACCATTACTTACAATCTTTACGCTTCTAATCTAAGCGATTTCCGTTTCCTTTTTCTTTCAGTTTTTTATACCTCCATTTGCCTTTTTTCATGTGCATTCTTTTCTTCTCTCTCATTCGCCCCTCTAGCATCCTCCAACTCCTTCATTTATTCTTCTCCTAATCCATGTTCCTTTAAAATCTTAACCACATTTTCATGCCAGCTTCCTTTATGTTCCATTCCTCTCCTACATCCTACACATACATTCTCCCATTTTTCCGCCTCACATTCACATATTCTACACTTTCTGTTCTCTTCTTTTTCCCAGTACATCCCCTCTCTTACCTCGTTTCCCAATCTAAATCTTGCTATTCTGGTCCACCTTCTATCTCCTCATCCCTTTTCTAAACACTTTGGCATCCCGTCCTTTTTTATCATCTTATACCATTTATTGTATTTCGATTCCTCAATCACCCCCCATCTTTATATTAGTTGCCTTTCCCTCTCCCTTTTTTCCATTTCTTCATAGTTTACTCCAGTCCCGTCTTCTATTTCTCTATCATTAAAGAAGTCCCTCCTTTCTTCTTCTCATCTCGTTAATTCGATCGCCCTCCCTCTCTTCTCTTTTACCTCCATCGAATACTTTCTCGTCAACTCCTTTCCCTTTCCCTGCCTCAGCTTCGTCTCGAATTTTCATGCCTCTTTCCCGCTCTAAAACTTAACTTATCCCTTTGCGCTTCTTCTCTCACCATACATCCTGGCGTGCTCCAGTCTGCCCCTGGTGCCCACCTTATATACCTTTCTTGTAAAGTCTCAGTATCTTTCCTTTCTTTCCATCCCCATATCTCTGCTCCATAACCTAATACCGGACATACCAGCTAATCAAATAACCACCTACTCCTTCTACAATTTTTTAAAATCTTCTTTTTCCAATTTCTCATATCTGTTTCATTACCCCTGCTGCTTTTTTTATACTTTCTCTTATATGAGCTGTATGATCTCCATTCGTTTGCAAGATACATCCCAATTATTTATACTCTTTGACTTCTTCTAACTTTATTCCCTTCCATCTCCCTGTCCATTCTTTCTTCCTTCCCCCTCCTTTTCTAAACCTCACTATCTTTGTATTTTCTTCATTTACATTCAGCTTTTTCCCATCTAAGTATTTCTCTAATCCTGCAATTAATCCCGCCATCCCTTTTTCATCCTCTGTCATCAACACTATGTTATCTGCGTATGCCAGTGTATATATCTTTTCCTTCCCGATCATAATTCCTCCCCAACCTTTTCTCTTCATTTCTTCTTCCAAGTCTGATATTAATAAATTAAATAAAAGTGGGCCCAGGGGACAGCCTTTTCTCACACCTCTCACCTACCAGAAACTATCTCCTACTTGCTCTCCTACCTTTACTCTGATTTTTTTTCCATAAATATTTCCGATAATCTCTTTATTAATCCCTCTTTTATCCCCTTTTTCACCATAACTTTTTCTATTTCGCCTCGGTCTAATGAGTCAAACGACGCCTTTAAGTCCACGAACATTGCTATCATTGCCCCCTTTTCCCCCTTTAATTCTATTATTTACTAGATAGTTTAGAACATATTTGTAGTCCATTACCCACATTCCTTTTCTAAACCCTGTCTGATTCGGAAACTCGATCTTTTTTTCTTCAACTCCTATCTTCAATTACTCCGACAAAATAGTTACATATACTTTAAGACAGTGTTGGCATCAACGTCACCCCCCCCCCC
>NC_046659.1:4172688-4180106 GCF_010883055.1 Belonocnema kinseyi | reverse complement strand
CCCCCCCCCCCTCCATACTTCCATACTTAATTTGGAATCCCATCTATACAACAATAGATTCTTTCAAATTTTACATCAATAATTTTTATTCGCAATAAGCTTGCGAATTGGTGATATTAGAAACTTTTTTTAAAAATAATGTTTGCTGTATATTTTTTTCCGCAGTGAAACAATAATGTTATAGAAACTAGACCCAATTTTTAGATTGTTTAACCTTATAAAAAAGATTCTACTTATACTAATTGTGAAAAAATAAAATGAAAAAAGTAAAAACAATATTTGTATATTTTCTACAATTAAAACAAACTGAACATTTATTCCGTATTGTGTGTTTGTAACTTATACTATGTACTGTGTACGTATAGGATTAATTGAAATGACAATTATCTTGTCACCATTCTTTATTTATTGAATATATGTATGTACACATTTTTCTCACAGATCAATTACATGTATTACACACACTTGACTCAGGCTATAAAAACTTATCATGCTCACGTATTTTTTCTTTATAATCTAATTATAAAAAAAACCCAGCAAATTCTTCTACTGAGTTATAGTCTTTATATTGCATGAGCTGCCTGTATAAGTTTCAGTGACACAGAAAAAACTGGAGGTTCACTAAAGTTACGGCTCAAATAAAAGTTGGTATTACTTAGAGTTTGAGCTCCAATAGATACATGCAGAGAGCCAAAAGGGTTCGTTTAGAGCGCTCTTGAAAAGAATATGTAGAGTCATGTGGGGCAAGTGCGCGCAGTGGGTAAGTGTGCGCAGATTCATTATTTATGAAACCGGTTTGGTTAGAGGAGAACCAACTGTCTTCAGTACTGCCCTGGCGGACCGAAGGAACCGAATAGAGCCTCTACAAAGTACCCGTAAAGACCCCATTGGGTCCTCATTCGGTTCGTTTTTAAAAAAACTCGAAAAAACAGCAAAATCAACTTTTAAATTGTTGGAATTCTGATTTTACGTTAAAATTCCTTACAGAAAGTCATGGCATAATCGCAAAAGTTTTTTTTGCAACGGTAAAAAGCTAAAAAAAATGTAAGACGTATAACGCCTGTTGACTGCTACATACCGGCAATGCGTTTGAAGAGTAGCAGTCAACAGGCGTTATGCGTCTTATATTTTTTAAAAGTTTTTGCCGTTGCAAAAAAACTATTGCGATTATTCTGTGACCTTCTATAGGAAATTTTAACGTAGAATCCGAATATCAACAATTAAAAAGTTGATTTGCTGTTTTTTCGAATTTTTAAAAAAGGAACTGAATGGAGACTCAGTGGGGTCTTTATGGGTACTTTGTAGAGGCTCCATTTGGTTCCTTCGCTCCGCCAGTGTCACTAAGACGTTGCACAAAAGACTTGAGTCTTGGCTGGAACGGTTACGTAGTTTCATTGATATTAGTGAGTAAATCTTTTTGTTAAAAATCTTACGATATTTTTGAATTTTCAATTAAAATTTTGTTATATTTTTGTCACGGTATTTATTATTCATTGGAGAAGGATATGTTCATTTTTGTATATAAGTTTATGATAAATATTTCAAAATTTAATTGAACGACGGAATAGTGTGTAATTTCAAGTCAATTCAGTACAGATCATTAGGGTTAAGTGTGCGCATAAGTTTGTGGGGTCAGTTTGCGCATATTTTAATGTGTACTGTTACCCTAACTGCGACAGTTCTTTGTAAATTGAAACTTTTTTCTGTTTGCTTCAAGTTAAAGACAAATATCCTGTAAAAAGTAAAATGCCTCGAAATTATAAGCAGAAGGCTTCAGAAAGATGCGTCGTTACTAGCGATGAATTTGATGCTGCTAAACGATTAATCGCTAAAGGTTTAAGTAAGAGAAAGGTAGCAGAACAAGTTGGAATGAAAGAAAGTACTCTCAGGAAACGGTCCAAATCCGATTCTACTGCAACTGAGTCAGGGAGATTCTCTCCAACATTCACCAGTGAACAAGAAGCCGAAGGGCCTATGACAAAGCCACCGAACGCGTCCTCGGGTTGCGGATAGAGGGTCCCAGTACCAAGGGTTTCTGCTGAATATGGTTACAGAAATAAATAGGCAGTCGCGGATAATTGTCCAGTGGTGGTCCCGAAGGAATTAACTCCTAAGCGAACTCCTAAGCGGAGGTGTGAAAAACGTGCTGAAAGATGAATGGCACTTGGCTGAGGTGTCTAGAACTGTGACTCTGGGATACCGGGCGACCTCTCAGAGTACGTAGCCTCATCCTTGCATGCGGGGCTCTGCAAGGATGGACGAACCCCTTTCCCTAGCTTCTCGTGGGAACAACAATGACAACACCAAACATAATTGTAGTAAGTGCGGTTCAAAACAACAGAACGCGCAGGGCTCCCGACAACGGGTCGGCCAACAATGCCGACCAATCTAGAGCTGGGGAAGCCAATCAAAATGGATTCAATGCGATGGATCGTCGGAATCTCGGGACCTCTAGGTGGACGGAATGACTAAATCACGACTTGCTAGAGTGCTACGATGCGAGTTTGGCTTCTGAACGGGGTTACATGGCACGGCTGTATGCTCTGTGGTGCGAGAAACACCCGGAGTTATCGCAATTTTCGCAGCAAAGTCTGCGAAACCATGCCTAACTACTCCAAAAAAGAGGCTATGTAAGCGGAACGCCTACTCTACCACAGCTAGAACAAGCCGGCAACAGAGAAAGAGAGGCGACACTAAGACCAACCGCGAGCAGGCATCCAATAAAGGAAGAGCGATGCTTTCTGACCCGGAGAAACATCAGCACCAATGTTTGTCTCAAGCCTAAAGATCTGGCTGAAATGGATGACGAGCTTCGTGGACATGTTTCCGAAGAAGCCGACCTTTGGGCTATCAATTATTGTGTGTATAATGCAGCGAGAGCTTTGGCCAATGCGAACTGTAAAACAAAACCAACGGTTGATAATAAGACCAATAGACGAATGCATCAACTTGCCATAAAGATAGGCAGGCAAGACAGTACGCGTCCCGCATTCAGTGTGTGATTGACTACATCACATCTGGCAGGAATTTTACCGCCAAGGTTCGAAAGTTCGCGCGCGAACTTCGGACCCGTTATCACACACTGAACAAGTCAAAGCAGCTGACCATCCGGCAGCATATTGTTGAGAGAATACGGATAATATCTGACGCTAAGAGAAGTCTACAGCGGAGGGAGAGGTGGGTCAGAGAAAATCAACAGTTTCTCTCTCACCCATCTCGACCGTATTTTCACCTCATATTCAAAGTCGGAAGAGCCGATTCCGCAGTGGTTGGTGGAAGGGCGCACAATACTCCTGCCGAAAATAGGCAACTTAGCTGACCTGAAGAATTACAGGCCAATCACGTGTCTGAACACACCGTATAAGATATTCACAGCTATCCTAAATGATAGGATTGTTCGGGCAATTGAACCTGTGTGGCAAGAAATGTTTGAACAACGAGGCTCAAAGAAAGGCGTAGCGTCATGTCGGGAGCACCTATCTTCCGCAAATCGTTAGGTGCATGGGGAGATTGATGCCGCTTTGGAAAACCATCTATCTTATCTATCTTATCTATCTATCTTACTATCTTATCTGGAAAAAATCGTGTTACAACTAAGAAGGTCACCTTTCAGAGAGGTGTCTTTCAGGGCGACACCATGAGCCCACACCTCTTTTGCCTTACATTATTGCCACTATCTCTAGCACTTCGCCATTCCGACGGGTACTTGTGCACCAAACCTGCAGATAGAAAGTACAAGATCAGTCATGTATTTTATATGGACTATCTTAAGATCTATGCTAAAAACAAAGAGCAACTACATCTAGCTCTAGGGATTGTCGACCGATATACTAAGGAAATTGAAATGGAATTTGGGTTAGACAAATGCGCCAATGTTTATTTGAAGCGAGGAAAGCTTAATGGCATCCCTAAAGATCCTGAGCTCGTTGATAGAAGCGCTATACGACACCTTTGTGCTGGAGAGACTTATACATACCTGGGCGTGCCACAGAGCCGCATTTAGGATGTGACATCTATAAAGGATACTCGCCGAAGCAGATACAAACGTCTCATCCGACAGATTTGGTCTTCCGAACTGTCGGCGAGGAACAAAGTATCTGCAACGAACATGCTTGCCGTCCCGGTACTACTCTATTCATTTGGAGTAGTTCCGTGGACGAAGAACAAGCTCATATCTCTTGATATTGGGACAAGAAAGGTTATGCATATGAACAAAAGCATGCATCTTAAGTCTTCCGTTCCGCGACTGTACATCTCACGCCGTCAAGGTGGTCGCGGAATATTGAGTCTTGAATATATTCACAACAGGATTATTCTGGGTACAGCACATAGAGTCGCAAATGGAAGAGAAGCCAAGATTGGTATTAGAAATCACTCTGAAAACAAAATTGACAGATCAACTCACAAATCAATGGATACTGACGATTCTAATGCAACTGAAGATTCTTCTTGGGAAGAATCAGATGATGAAAGTCCTAAATTTTTTGTCCAAGACGGATTAGACGATTTTATACGTGGCCTTGATCTTCCAAAATATAAAGCTGAGCTTTGAACTTCAAGACTCAGAGAGAGGAAACTATTGTTACCTGGCTCTAGAGTAACTGTTTACAGAAATAGAGAAGAAAAGTCTATCAGGTACTTTTCAATGGGCAATGGAATTGTGTACTGTAATGATATCGAAGGACTAATTAATTTATATAAAATAAACTTATATACGCCAGAGGATTGGCGTCGTTTCATAGATTCGTCTACAGAAAGTCTGAAAGCAGTACTATTACATAATGGAAATAAGTACACTGTAATTCTAGTAGGTCACTCAACTACACTAAAAGAATCTTATGATACTTTCCAATTACTCCTGATAAAAATAAAATGTCCATAATTGGCTTATTTGTGGTGACTTCAAAATGATAAATCTTATAATGGGTTTACAATCAGGAAACATTAAATACCCTCGTTTTCTTTGCCTTTGGGACAGTCGTGCAAGGGATGAACATTGGATAACGGAGAAATGGCCAGACAGATTAGAGCGGATAGTTGGTCAGTATAATGTTGTTCATGAAAGTCTTGTTGACAGAAAGAAAGTATTATTGCCACCACTCCATATAAAACTAGGGTTAATAAAGCAATTTGTGAAAGCCCTAAACACCAAAGGAGAATGTTTCAATTATATCAGACCTACATTTCCGCATTTAAGTGATGCCAAAGTTAAGGAAGGTATTTTTGATATAATTTTTGATATATATATATATATATATTTTTTTGATATATTTTGATATAAGAAAACTTATCGAAGATGATGATGAATTTATCAAAACCATGACATCTATTGAAAAGGATGCATGCTTGAGTTTCAAAGATGTTGTACAGAAATTTTTAGGGAACAATCGAGATCCAAAGTTTAGAACTATTGTATCTAGTATGTTAAAGAATTTAAAAAGATTTGGTTGTTTGATGAGTATGAAATTACATTTTCTCAAATCTCATTTGGATTATTTCCCAGAAAATTTTGAAGCATTCAGTGAAGAAATGGGCAAACGCTTTCATCAAGACTTTCATCAAAAAGAGCAAAATTATCAAGGTCGATGCAATGTAAGAATGATGGCCGACTATTGCTGGTCTTTGCAAAGGAACGATAATAACCCTACTAGTCATAAACGAAAGTCTCTTCAACGATCGTTTGACATGAAGCGCGAACGTTTCCATCATGAAACAAGCAATTAGTTTCACCTTCATTGGACATACAATTGTAAGTCTTGCCTTGACAGGCTGGGCGATACAAAGTCTTGCCTTTATTGGCTGGGCAATTCAAAGTCTATCCTTGATTGGCTGGGCAATCTAAAGTCTTTCCTCGATTGGCTGGGCAATCTAAAGTCTTGCCTTAATTGGCTGGAAAATATAAAGAACTTCCTTGCGTAGCTGGACAATCCCAAGTCTTGCCTTAACTAAATGGGCAATCATAAGTCTTTCCTTGATTGGCTGGGCAATCTAAAGTCTTGCCTCAATTGAATGGAAAATATTAAGTACTTCCTTGCTTAGCTGGACAATCCCAAGTCTTGCCTTAACTGAATGGGCAATCGTAAGTCTTTCCTTGATAGGCTAGGCAATCTAAAGTCCTCCCTTAATTGACTGGCTAGACGTTAAAAAGTCTTGCCTTTATTGGCTGGGAAATCCAAAGGCTTGCCGTAATTGACTGGGCAATCTAAAGTCTTGCCTTAATTGGCTGGAAAATATTAAGTACTTTCTTGCTTAGCTGGACAATCCCAATTCCAGCCTTGAGTGGCTGGAAAATATTGAGTCTTGCCTTAGTAAGCTGGAAAATCCTAAGTAAATTTACAATATGAAATGAATCATAATAGTAACTTTTTTTTTAAAGCCCTGTTTTCCATATTCGCTCTTCTAGGAGTTATAACAAAAAACTAAGCCAATCGAAAAGGAACCCACGAAAACCCCTCTGATAACATTTTCAAGGGACAGTGACATACCATCTCAAATAACAGAAAAAAGTTTGAGAGTAGGAAAAAAAGTTTTCTATTTTTTTGTTGACCTAGAAAAAGCTTTTGACAAGGTAGATAGAAGTAAACTTTGGGAAGTCCTGAAAGAGTATGGAGTCAATGGATGGATCCTACAAGCTATAAAAACAATATATACAGGTAGCAAAGCGAGTGTAAGGGTGAATGGGAAACTGAGTGACTGTTTCGATATTATTCAAGGAGTTAGGCAAGGATGCGTTATGTCTTCATGGTTATTTATATTATTTATGGACAAGTCTTTAAGAATGGCTCTCTTCGACGAAGAGGGTGTGGACCTCGAAACAGTAAGGGTACGTGGGTTAGCGTTCGCAGATGATAAGGTTGTTATGGCAGAGTCTATCGAAGACCTACAAAGAATGCTGAATAAACTAGATGCAAGCATGAAGAGCATGGGACTCGAAATTAATGCAAATAAAACAAAAACTGTGGTGTTCGAAGGAAAGAGTGAGAATACACTATGCAATATTTTATTAAATGATGAGAGAATTGAACAAGTTGATAAGTTCGTATACCTTGGTAGCTTATTTACTACGGACGGGAAGATAGATAGACGAATAAATGAAGGTAAGAAGGTTATTGGTAGAGCAGGTCTCCTTATCAGAAGTAAAAATATATCAAATAAAGCTAAAATGGCAATACATAATTCTATATTTGTACCGACTGTACTATACGGTAGCGAGACATGGACTTATCAAGAAAAAGATAAGAGTAAACTTAACGCAATTGGTATGAGATTCATGCGCATAATATGCGGGAAAACCCTAATGGACAAAGTAAATAACCAGATAATTCTAAAAGAATGTGGTGCAGAAGAGACGCTAGTAGACATATGGGAAAGAAATCGTTTAAGATAGTTCGGACACGTTGAGAGAATGCCAAACGAAC
>NC_046659.1:4148980-4172588 GCF_010883055.1 Belonocnema kinseyi | reverse complement strand
CATCATATTTTTCTCTTATTTTCGAGTTTTTACTTCCTGATTTATTTTTTTTCTTTCTTCTTTTTTTCCAAATTTTCTACATACCTGCGGTAACCCATGCAGACATCTAACATCAATTTTTTAGTTATCTGAATGTTCTTTATACCTTCTTCTGCTTGAATAGCGGCATAAATTGTTCTAAGTGCAATCAAACTTTTTTTTATTTGTTTCTCAATAATATTATTAGAATTAAAAGAGAAGTCACGTTCAAGGGCTGCATTCCCATGGGACATGATTAGGATAATTCTAAAGAAGTCTTTCAAATATGTATACAAATCATTAGTTTGAATAATTTCCATCCAGAATATGTCTAGGCGTTTATCATGGCGATTATAAGTTTGTATAGCTTCTTTCACTATTTGTAGATGGAGTAATTCTCTGTATTCTTTTTTCATGCAATCAGCATATGATCCGGAAAGCCACAGATATGTTCCGTGTAAATACTCTAAGTATAAATCAAGACGCTTTGCAGCAACTTCAGCATTTCGTGCAATTAAGTTAGGATCTATACACGAAATATATTTTGTCAATTTATGTCTAAATTTTTTGGATCAATCAAATTTTTATAATTTTTAACGTCAACTTGTATCACAGATGTGGTTTTGTCTAAAACATCACTTTTTAACAATTCCTGCCATTATATTAGCAGTGACATACGTATGTTCTTCACATAAAATAGGTGCTAAAGGAGCGTCTGATTGCAACTCAGTAAAAAAAGGTTCAACGAAGGAATAAGCAGTTTTAAAAAATGCTAATTTTGCACTTGCAACTTTGTCATGGATAAATGCAGAAACAATTTGAAATGGTTTTGTTGAACCGATTCTATTATTTTTATCTTTCTCTACTGCCTCTACCCATGACTTCAAATGTGGCAACATAGCGATAGCTCTGGCAGCTACTGGTTCATTTTCAAGCCATCTCATCGAGCAAAAGCTTTTAGGAAATATGGATGAACCTTTAAGTGCAGTCTATTGTATACTAGTTGGAGATTTATCTTTGAAAAGGTAGTATAAATGTCCTAAAAAACTCATCTATATTCCAGTTTAATTTATGAACGCCTTTTCCAAAACTATTATGAAATACATGTAAGCCACGAGTACCTATGTCCAATAAAATAAGGTGGAGAGGATGAATTTGTGAAAGCCCTACTTTCAAGCAATTGAGCATAGAAATGTTGACAGCTGATCCATCCATAGATACTTGAGTAAGTTTAGTTGAAATCTTTTATCCAAAAGTTTCTTTCGAAACACTTTTTAAATCTACAGCTTTCGCTCTACTAAGAAATACAGAGGATAAATATCTTATTAATCATACCTTCACTATCATTCCAAAACCTGACAACCACATCCATTTGCTGCTTTTGTAATATATCGTATAAACTCTCATCAAAATCTGCAAAAATGTACTTACACTTTGATAATGTATCTATCACTTAATTTATAAAATAATGAGTTAAACCATAGATAATAGTGTAACTTAGTTTGTCATTGAAACTTTCAAAAACATCGATTCACTTTCTGCAATTTCAGGGCTCATGGTAAATCGTTTACATTGCAGTAGGACAGTATTTTCAAGAAATAAAATTCCCGACAGCTTAGTGAATTCCCGTCTTTTTCCCGGTTTATTCCCGTTACATAAAATTCCCGTCCTTTTCCCGGGTTTTTCCGATTTGCCGAAGAGTAGAAACTCTGGATATAGCATATCAATAGGAATACTTTTTCTAAAGAAGATTTTACTACAGAGTACGTCTTATGCTGTATCATCCGGAGTTCCAGTATCAGATTTATCTTCTGAAACGTTTTCAATATCATCTATGTCACCAAATTTATCGCACTCAAGCACAGTAAGGCTGGCTCCACAATGTGTCCTACAGAAAGTGTACGACCATCTACGTACGATGGCATCAATGCGTACATGTGCTTTGTTGTCCATTGCTACCAACTGTAGCATGTGTTTCATGGGTTCACATTCCAGTTTTCCAGTAAAGATTGAACTTGAAATTAAAAGATAAACAATTATTATGTCGATAAAGAATGATTATTTTCATGAAATTATTAGTGAAGCAAAAAAATTATTTTTTTATTATTTTTTCTGAAAAAGCAATTTCAAATTTAAGAAATAGGAGAATTTTCATTATTTGATTCGAAATGGAAAATTCTGCTCTGTGATCGCAGAGAAACTTGCACATTTTCCCACGTCCTAGGGATCCAATCTGAAACCAACTGTAGTAGAAAAGATTAAATTTTTTGTTATACAGTGAGGTTTAAGTAATTAGTTTCAGTTCTGCTAAATCAATGCTTTCAAGCACTCTCGGTGTGGAAGAAAGAAGTAAAATTAATATATTTATTTTTGTAATTAAAACTTTTTTTGCGTGTGTTTATTTTAAGATCAATAAAAAAATTTATAAACAGCCCAATGCCATAAGGTCCTGTGGTCCTAGGACTAGGAGAGGGCAGTGCAACACTTCCTAGTCCTAATACTCAAAAACTCGCCACGAGACGCCAGTCGTGTGCTACCTGCCTTGTCACATAGTGATAGAAAAGGAGACTGTTTCAACACTCGAATTGTTGATCGAGACCAAGTGGTCTGAAGACAACCCCGAAAAGTACCCTCCATCGCAACTTATAGGAACTTCACGAGTTCCATTGTTCAGCACCTTGGCGTTTTCTGCCCGGTAACCAATAACATTTATCTGCTCTCGATTTCATTGACTGATTCGGGCTCTTGAGGAATTTTACTCACCCTTTGTAAGTTGATTAAAAAAAAAACTTTTTTATGTTACAATGTTAATATTTTCTGACTTTTTCCCCTTCTTGACGTTCCACGTCTTCTGCTTCCACATCAAGAATAGAAATGAGAGAGAGAGAGAGAGAGAGAATAGATAGAGAAAGAGTAGAGAAAGCCAGATCAGATCACGAAAGACTACGCATAGAGATGAAAAGGCATTAAAGAGAAAATGCGAAAAAATCAACGATAAAACTTTTGAAATTGATTCATTTTTAAAAAGAAATGATGAATTTTTAAATAGTGCAGAAGAATTAATTAATTTTGATGAAAATGAAAGTGTTAAAATGAAAATAAAAGAACTTTCAGAAGAAAGAAGAAATCTAAATAATAAAATAGGTAGAATTTTGAATTCAACGCAAATTATATTCAATAGAAGTAATAAGTCACAAAATATACAAAAGTACGGTTCATTTCGAAGAATGCAATAATAGTAGTGGTCAAGGGGACGAATACTCCTCACCGAAACCGTTGCAAGGGCAATCAATTATGAGAAAATCCAATTTTCTCCAATTCCAAACAGACTTACAAGGTAGAATGGATATAAGTAAAGAAACCAATAGAGAAATAGAGACGATAATAGTAAATAATTCGCATGAAATTCTAGCAACTTTTTCCCCTTTTGAATAATGTCGAACTGGCCGATTAAATTAAAAAATAACACAGAAAACAGTCCCGCTCATTTTTTGAATAATTTGATGAGATAAAAAGAAAGAAAAGTAAAAGAAATATAAATGCTTTTTTAAACTTTTCAGAATTAGACATTTTAGGACATGAATGGAAAACAGAATTAGCAAAATGAAGAATTAGAGGTAAACTAATAAGCATTTTAGGTAAGAATGATAATAAAAATAACAAAAGTAAAAATCATCAAAGAAATAATGAAAGTCAAAATAACATTAAAAAGGAAAATCAGAATAGAGATCAAAAGCAAGATTATGAACAAAATTAACACAGACAATTTAAACCGAGATACAAAAATCAAGAAAATAGACAACAAAAAGATTTGGTGGTTACTACAATGACCAAATATTAAGTATGCGATAGAAGTAAATGTAATTAAATTGAAGGAACCAATCATGAATAATATCGAGGAAAATAGGAATATGAAGAGCGAGGAAATTAAACAAAAATTTGGAAAGAAGATTAGCTTATACTGCGAAGTCTATTCTCCCGTGTCGCCATACACCCCACTCCAAGCCTTACATGTGAAGCATTAGACTCCATTTCGCCAGTACCCCAGCCGGTACAGAGTGTATGGTTGCATGGTGCCCCATACCCTAAACCTTACACAGCGAGCGACGCAACACTGGCACGAGCCAGCGTGGGCGTTGATAGATTAGTTAAGCAGACCAGTCACAATAAAGAGAGAGAGGGAGTAGGAAATAAAACAAACGAGGATATAAATAAAATAGAGAACAAGAACAAAATAAATACGAATTTATATATGACAAATAAGGATAGGAAATTAGAGAAAGAATATAAAGGGCCATTGGAATGCGATTAGGAGAAAAATTATGCTAAATTAAAAACAGTTATTGATAAAACAGAGGTAAAAATGGTTCGATAATAGAACAATTATTCGCAATCAAAAAAAGTAATTGGTATCATTTTAGTCAAAATGTAGTCATAAACAATAATATTGAACACGTCAAAATAGAAAGGAAGAAAAGTTTAGAATTTTGAGAACATATTTCTGAAGGCATAGGAGAATTAAATGAGGCGCAACAAGTGCAATTGGAGAATTTAATTTAAAAAAGTAATAGATCAGGGAACATAATTGAATCGGACCCACTTAACTAGCCACAAAATAGATGTCCAGTGGTATGAACTAATTAGGCAAAGATATTATTATGTATCACCAAAAATAATAGAGTTTACCTTTAGAGGCAGAAAAAATAGAACCCTTACAAAAGCTATTAAAAAAGGAAGTAAAGTGGGAAGGGACATTTACGACTATTAAAAATTTACTAACAACAGCATAAACAATAAAAAATTTCTAATAGTGTTTGCAAGTAGAGGTGTAAATGGCGCAGAACGGAAATACTCTGCTTCAGAAAAAGAATGCCTAGCTGTGGTCTGGGCTGTAAGAAATTTTAGACTATACGTAGAGGAATACTCATTTCGAGTTATTACAGTCCACCTTGCATTAAAATGGCTTCACAATTTGAAAAATCCAGCAGGTCGACGAGGGCGATGGGACATAGAATTATTAGAATGTAATTATGAGATTGTTTCTAGAAAAGGAAGTTTAAATTAAGTCCCAGATTGGTTATCAGGAACAAACGAAAATGAAATAAAGTTTCTAGTATTTTAGCTATTTTTTTGTCCCGGAGGGTACTCTGAAACACTAAAATACGTGAATGAATGTGAAATTTGTTAAAGGATTAAACCGAAAGTAGATAATCAGATAGGTTGAATGGGAAAGAAAATAATTAAAGAACCGCGGATCTGACATGGTGGGTCTTCTGTCAATGACAAAGTCAAGAAATCAATACATTCTAGTATTCATTGATATGTTTACGAAATGGGTAATCATAATTCCAGTTAAAAATGAAATAGCTTCAAAAATTCAGAAAGAATTTCATAAACGTATTATTTCAAAATAGGGAACAACAAGAATTTTGTTCACAGATAATAAAAAATGATATGTAAATGAATCAATAATTAATTTAACAAAAACATTTGGTATGAGAGAATTAAAATCCCCTAAATATGATGCACAAACCAATCCAACAGAGATATGCAATAGATCGATCAAAACGGCAATAAAAGCGTATTTAGAGAAAGATCATCGATCGTTAATAAAAATTGAGATGATTTACAGTTTGCGTTAAATACAAGTGAACATTCTTCGACAGGTTTCATACTAGCTTTCTTAAGTTTAGGTAGAGAGCTTGAACCAATTCAAGCGTTGAATAAAGATTAGATGTCAAAAGCGAAATTGAGTTTCAAGTGTCTCAGAAATGGGCTGATGGGATGATAAAATAAAAAATAATTAGAGAAGAAGTAGTAAAAAATTTTAGATATTGCAAGTAAAATAAAGTCTAGATGTTATAATATCAGACGTAGGCCGATGGCTTTTGAAATTAGCGAAGAAGTTCTAAAAAGTAATAAAATATTATCAAATAAAGGGGAAGAAATAGATAAGAAATTAAATGAAAGTTTCAAAGGACCGTTTTTCATTAAGGCAAAAGTATCACCAACAATTTATGAAATATAAACAAAGAATGGAAAATCGCTAGGTAATTGGAACGTTAAAGATATAAAAAAATGCATGGGAAAAAGTAAATTTGAATCCGAATTTTTCTTTAAAATGGCATGCATGTAATTAATTTGACTATTTTACACAACTGATAATGACAGAAAATAACAGAAACACATATATTTATAAAAAACAAAACAGAAAAAACATTCATTTGTAGAAAAATGGAACCGAGACTAACGATAAAATGCAAAGATTGCTTGGCCGTGCTAGCGGGAAAAGGGAGACTCCTGACCCACAACCTGACTCATTGGTAGTAGCCCGGAAGAGAAGAGGAGAAGGAGAGAGGAAGAAGACATATTAAAAAAGGAGAGAATGGAGAAAAAAATTCAAAAAGAAATTAAGAAAATCAGGGATGAGGAGAGCAGAAAAATAGAAAGAGGAGAAAGAGTGGAAGGACGGGAGATTGATAACGCAAGACATGACGGAAAGGAATATAACTTTAAAGTCAAAAGAATGGTAGAAGTGCAAAGACTAAAGAAAGGAATAATTTAAAAAGAAGATACGGGGAAAATGATGGCTTGGAGAAAGGAAGAAAAGGAGGCCGCCAAAAAAGAGAAAATGGCAATCAAAATAAAAGAATTTAAGGCGAGGATGAAAAGGCAGGGAGAATAATACAGAGAAAAGAAGAATAAATAATTTAACAGCAATTTTTTTTCTTCTCCGAAATTCAAAACACTCAATTATTCAAACTTGTTCAGATTTATTCATAAACACCATGGGACAGTTAATCCAATACTGTTTACAAATGAATGAAATAGATTGGATCAAATAAAGATTCTGAAAATGAATTAAATACAGCTATAAGAGGCCAAGATATAATTTCAATTATAATAAAGTAGAATTTAGATGTAGGTTATTTTACAGCAAGAAGAAACAAAGAAAGCAGAATGTCAGAAGAAAATATTTATCTGGAAGGAGAAAATATAAATCAAAATTTTAATGGTGAAATTTAGAAAAATATTCAACATCAATAATTTAGATATTTTGTTCTTGTTGTTGTTATTGTTATTCAATTAGGATAAGAAAAAGCAGAACTGAGAGGAAAACAGAATTTCATGTTATTTTGTTATTTGTTTGAGAGGTAGGATTTTCACATGATCATCACAGAAAGTATTAGATGTGTGTAAAATTTGACCCTTCCACAGTTTTTGTCAAATGTCCTGCGTTCTAAGATCCCCTGAATGCGGAAAAATGGTTTTTACGAATGTGTCTGTCTGTTCGTTCGTTAGCGTGTCTGTATATTTTCAGTTTGTTAGCACGATTACTTTCGAAAGAGTTAACAAATTGGATTGTTCTTTGATATACTCTTTTAGTATCTCAAAATGAAGGTCAAATTCTTTAGCCAGCCATTTTGGATAAAAATCCAAAAAGTGTTTTTTCAAAGATTCAAAAACCTTCTGTACAGATATTCTTTGTATTCAAAAAGAAGAACAATTTATCCTAACGACTTTCTTTAATAAAACTAAAAATTACCAGGTTTATAGCATTTACAACATTCCAAAAAACACACAAAAATGAACATTCTGAGCCGAATAACGCACGACATGGAAAAAAATTGAGAAAAAGGTGTCTTTTCAAATGCCCTACAAGATTATCCAAACAACTTTTTGAATTATCTTGAAAAATCAAAAATTCAAATTTTGACGGCATTCATAAAAAATAGAAAATAAAACATGACATTTGGATGTAAAACTATGAAAAATACGGAAAAAGACAAGTTAACAAAAATTGTGCATTTGAAAAAGAAAAATCTGCCCGCTGCCCCATTTTCTGTCAAATGTCCACGTCTTGAGACCCCCTGAATCCGAAAAACAAGTTTTCACGGACGTGTCTGTCTGTTCGATAGTTAGTGTATCTCAAGGGGGTGACAGGCCATACAAATGCATACACTAGCGACACTAGCGCGACGCCCTACATTTAAATCAGGCTCACTAAGCAAATAAACACTTCATTTTAAGACGAAATTTATTGTGTACTGCGTAGAAGTCCAAACAAACTCAACCTAACTTTAGAACAGAGAGAGAGAGAGCATCGCATTACGTATAATCATCTTATATCATTAGCAGTCTGCATTTTATTTAGGCTTATATACGAGGTTTCTAATACTTGAAACATCTTCTCACGTTTTCGTATTTATGCGTTACCTAAGCTTCAAATTGAATCTGGAGTTTCTTGCCGCGTTCCCTAGAGTGCGTTGACTAACATTTTAATTCGCTAACAGGCCACACCGTGACACATCACCCTTACTAATAAAAGGTGTCTGAATCAGGCACCTTTTATAAGCATCTCGGGGCCCCATGAAATTGTCTGGATCTATTAGACAAGGTAATTTATAAATAAAAATAAAAATGGATCATATGTATATATATATATATATATATATTTTTTTACATTCTCATCATTTATGATTGAGAAAGTATTAGCATTGTCGGAAATTTGACATCACACTTTTTCAACGGATCTCCACGTTTCGAGACCCCCTGAATCCGAAAATCAGGTTTTCACGATGGCGTCTGTCTGTCTGTCCGTCCGTCCGTAAACACGATAACTCTCGAAAAAATGAACGAATCAAATTCATCTTTGGCACACTTTTTTTAGGTCCTAAAAGAAAGGACGAGTTCGTGAACCAGCCATTTTTGATAAAAATTTAAAAAGTGAGCGCATTTTGAAAATTTTTGAGACCACTTTTTTCTGAATTTGAAAATTCTATGTACAGATATTTATAGTATTAAAAAGAACAAACCATTTATCCTCAAAACTTTTTTCGATAAAAAGAAAATTCTCAGAGTTATAGCGTTTTCAAAATCTTTTAATCAACCGAAAATAAAAATTTGAAGCCGAAAAACGTAGGATATGAAAAAAAGTCAAGAGAAGAAAAATATTTCTTTTTGAAAGCCCTACAAGATTATCATAACCAATTTTTGGATTATCTTCAAAAATCGAAAATTAAAATTTTGATTGCACAAAAAATAATGGAAAATAAAAAATTCCATTTTGTGGACAAACTATGTGGGATACGAAAAAAGTTGAATGAACAAAAATGGTTATCCCGAAAAAGATCTACAGCTTCGTTAAGAATCACTTCTTGATAGGACGCGTACTTTTTGTTTTATTCGCGAAAAATAACGTTGAAAAAAAATAAAATAAAAAAAATGTGTGGAAAAACGACGGAAGTTACGAGAAAAAAAACAACAAAACCTGTTTACAAATGTCTGTCGGAAATCGAGCACGCAGCGCGAGTGTCACGATGAGAATGTGTACCTCAAAGCCTACAGAGCTTTGAGAAACTTAATCTTTAAATATACTTAATTAGGTAGACAATTCAGAATATGACGACGCATATAAATACTGCCATCTAAAAGAGATATTTTTGATAAAGTTTTTTTCAAGCATTCCAAATGCTAAGAATAAATACCCGAGCGCGAAGCGCGAGGTGTAATTATGTTCGAGCGTGAAGCGCGAGGTAGCCTATTATCGAGCGCGAGGCGCGAGATTCAACCGTCGCGCACCCTAGGCGCGCTCAAACTTGCGAGCGTAGCGCGCGATGAGATTATGCCTGCGAGGCGGGCAGATTTTTTTTGTATAAAAACTTTGTAAAAATAATGATAACCATAATGACGGAATATTGTTCGTATTTTTATAACACTAAAAAAAGAAGAAATATTTTAATAACTTGTCCTTGTCAGAGCCAGGGGGTATTTTTTAACAACCGAACAATGGCTTCGCTCAAACAGTACTAATCGGGATACATTTGGTTTTGGTCCATTTTGACTCTTTTTAGACTTAATTTATCATAACCTATTTTGGTATTCTCTTTGCCTGTAGGGTTATGTTAGTTTAATGTAGAGAGACTAGCGCGAAATTTAAACCTGCTAATTCTATTTTTTTTCCAAATTTTCAGGTTTCTTTTATATTTTTATGAAGGACTGACTGTGTTGCAGTAGACACAAAGTAATATTTCAGATAAGTAGAATTCTATTTGTAAAATTCTTACAAATTACTAAAGAAGAATTATTTCTTTGTGTTTTTTTAACCTCTTTTTTTTATTTTCAGATTGACAACTCCAGTTTCGGCTCATACATAGAACTTAAGTGAGCAAGTTTAATTTAATGTTTTGATTTGTGTTAGAAAATATTGCAATTTAATAACTGATTTTTATTCTAATCATTATTTTTTATTAATTAAAATTTTGATTATTTAAAACAAACACAGAATAACTTTGCTTTTTATTATTAACCTAGAAGTTATCTTTATCATTTATAATTGAACAAATTTTTGTATTGTTATTTGTTAAAAATTTTATTACTTTTCCTAATTTTTAAAACTTATCTTTATTATATTTTAATATATATATATTTCAATGATTTTCCTTCTCCAATCAATTTTTCTATAGCATATTGTCCTTCAAAGAAAGGTTCAAATTTCTTATCGTTTCTGATATAATTTTCATTTTCTTTTAGCTTTCTCTATTCGCTCACAGGCCAACCTCTGTGAATCGTATAATTTATGGAATAAATCCTGGAGATACTTTGCATACGTAATCTCGAATAAATCTCTGGGAAAACTATTCGGAATATTGGCCTCCTAAACAAATACTAAAGAATAAGGCGTAAAACCTGTAGCTTCGTGCACCTGGGTATTATACGAAAAAATAGCATAACGGAGCCACTCATCGCAGTTTTGTGCATTTCTAAACTGCCTCACTTATTCTACAAGGGTCTGATGGCTTCTTTCCAGAGAGCCGAACGATTGCGGATGATAAGCTGTGAATTGGATTTTTTCAATATTGAAGATTTTACAGAAGGTTTGTAAAACTTTGCTAGTGAAATTTTTGCTTTAATCAGTATGAATTACTTTCAGATATCCGTAGCGAGAAATAAATTGTTCAGCAATTTCATGCACTATAGTAACATAATCAGTTGTAGATAAGGGAATTGCATCGGCGTATCTTGAAAAATTACACTGAATTGTTAAAATATGGTTATGACCTCGAGGAGTTGTAGGAAGAGGACCTACCATATCTATTTGAATTTTATCGAACGGTTCTTTGGGTGTGTCTGTGATGATCATAGGTTGCCGAGTTCGAGTTCTGATTAATTTATTTCTTTGAAAATTTTTACAAAACTTGACAAACTTCTGAATATCAGTTTTCATGCCGGACCAAAAATAATTCGGTCTAATTTGCCAATATGTTTTTGAGGCCCGTATATGACCTCCAACTGTGGATTCATGAGCTTCCTGTAATATTTTCTGTCTTTCCTCCGGAGATGGAAACTTGATTTCTCCTGAACAAATTTTTATTACCAAACCAGTTCCAAGAAAATGCTGGCAAAAGATTTTTTCAATTGATGACCAAGATATTTCATCCAAATTGTTTCCTGTTTTTGAAACTTTGACTATCTGAAGTTTAAGGTGTTCCATTGCTTTTCGAAGACCCAGCAAAGCTCCAGAAATAACGTTAAGATAGGCCTTATCTTTAAATCGAGCCTTTAAAATTACATGGAATATGAACGACTGTTTTGAGAAAACACAACTACCTCTCCAACATGGAGATTTTCATTTTGTAAACTTTGAACATTAATTAAGTTGTATTGCATTAACTCTTTGCTTATTTCTGATTCCAGATTTCCATCTGTTGAAATGAAATGAACCACATGACTAATGCCCATTGTAAGCTTGTACATGGTTCTACAACACAGGCCTTAACCACCTTGAGGAGAGTTGAAATGCCACCGGAAATGCCTAAGACGGACTTCGTCCCAATGTTCAAGAGAGCCTGCTTGCCTAACGCAGGCATCGTACAAGAACGGTGAATCTGAGAACTCCCCTTACCTAATGCGTTATCTGAGGAGCACCCAGATTCAAAGTCCGAATTAAGTTCCGATTCACCAGAACAATCTGTAAACGCAGCGAATAGATCTTCAGCCTGTGGGTTCCCGTTGTTTAAGAACACATGTCTTAGCTACCCATCCAGATCGTCGGTCTTATTTTCCGGGGCAGGGGATATGCCGTTGAGACCCTGGTCGTGCACGACCGTGGTCCCACCAGTCAACCCCAACTCAGTAGAAAAAATACCGTTAACGTTATCGCAAGGGTTTCGACAGAGTGCGTCAGCATTGGCATTCTTTTTACCAGGCGTATACACAATTAGATAACTGTACTCACTTAAGAATATTCGCCATAGAACCAACTGAGAGACTGGGTCCTTTAGACCATGCAGCCAGATCAAGGGACGATGATCAGTCACTAAAGTAAATTGACGATCGTACAAATATGGTCGGAAATGCTTCACATTGAAAACTATTGCCAATAACTCTTTTTCAGTAGTAGAGAAATTCAATTCGGGTTCATGGAGATTACGGGACACATATGCTATGGGCAAATCTTGCCTCCTGTTGAGCAGGACCCCAACTAAAAGAGACTTTATCCTTCAAAATGGCTGTTAACGGTTTTGAAAACTTTGCGAAATCAGGTATAAACTTACTATAATATCCTATTAGACCCAAAAACTGCTTCATATTTTTCTTTGTTTTAGGTGAAGGGAACTTTTTGAAGGCTTCCATTTTATTTGGATTCGGCTTGACAACAGAACGAGTAATTACATGTCGTAAATAGGCAATTGCATGTCGAAGAAAATGACATTTTTCTGGTTGCAAGGCTAAACCAGCAGATTTTAATCGCTCTCCTAGGACCCTTAATTTTCGTGTGGGTTCAGCTAAGGACGAAGTATAAATAACTATGCCATCCATGGATAAACATTTATTTTTTTCGGCCTACTGGCCTTAAAAAATTGACTTGCTTACACTTCCATTTTTTACAGAATTTTCTGACAACTACGTCTTACAAAGTACTATCCATCTACACCTTATAACTAATCCGCTCGCTCCTATAGCCAAACCTTCCTCGCTGCACCTCGCCTCGCACGCATTTCGCTCTTTTGTCGCTATGCCTCGCATTGCCAACCTCTGTCTCCGCGGTTAACATCTAATAATAAACTACTATTTACAATATTTATATTTCTCTTACATCTACTTCCTCTCCTATTTACAATCTTTTCTTCTCGATTCCTCTTTCTCGTTCCTTCTCTTCTTCTCTATCTTACCCAACACCCCCTTCACCCATGCTACTGCGCTTTTGTCACCCCTTTCATGCAACAATACCTTCATGCTTATCCCCCTCCTTTCCATCTTTCACATTCCTCCAATCAATGCTCCAATTTTGCATCCCCCTTCCCGCACGATTCACACATTCTCTTCTCTCTAGAAAGCCAGAACCTATTATACTTTTCCATGCATCCGCACCTCATTCTCGCTATACGTTCCTGACTTCCTTGCTCTCCTTTCTTACACAAATATTGCGCTCTCGCCCTGGGCGTAATCCACACATAGTTTTCGTTATACCTTGACTCTCTCATTCTATCCTCTCCTTCTGCTCTCTCTTTCTCTATGCCATTCTTTTGAACCAACTCATATACCTTCCTTCCTCGTGCATTCTGCTAACTTCATCCATTTGCAATCCATTCGTTCTAAAACAACTTTCCCTTTCCACCTCCATCTTTGCACCACTATGTCTGTTCTCCTTCTCCCACCAACACTCCCTAACCAATTTACTTTCCCCCGTTTTCAGAAATTTCTCCTCATATTTACACGATCGAATCCCTGTAATAATCCCTAAACTTGTTCTTGCTGTCTCCCTCCTGACAATATAGTTCGGCGTTCATTACTGCCGAGCTGATCCAGAATGTCTGTAATATTGGATAAAGGGTAAGCGTCCTGAATGGTTCGATCATTTATTGCACGGTAATCAATGACCATTCGCCAGCGCTTATTACCCTGTGAATCATCTGGTTTAGGTACAATTATTGCAGGCGAATTACAAGAGGAACTTGAAGGCTGAATTGTTTCGTTTTTAAGTAGATTTTTTGTCTGACACCGAATTATTTCTTTAGGCTGAATAGGAAAATTTGTTAATGTTACTTGAAAAGGTGCGAGGATCCCTTTTACAAACATTTTCACTTCGCCCTCTGTTGGAATCATGTAAAGGCCTTCTATCATAAGAAGACGTAGATGCTTCTTGCTTTTCATTGTGAATCAAACTCCAACTTTTATTTTCAAGATCGGCTTCAAAAACTAATTCTATGGCTATTTCCAAGGTAGGAGGAGCTTTTCACGAATAAAAGTCAGAATCTCTCTGTCTAATCTGCGCATAAAATTGCATATGACATTTTCCCGGTATTTCTTACAACGTTCTTCACTTGTCGCACCTGGATTTTTATCCATCACTTTTATAACGATTTTATTCAGAATTTCAGTTACGCGGGCTCCATAATCAACAATACTTTCGCCTACCGCTCTTTTTACCGCAGCCAATTCTTGCGATTACTGACTAATGTTTGAGTTTGACGAATATATTCTTTGAAGGGTTTTTAACAATTCTTCCAACTCGAGACCAACTTTATCTTGTATATGCTTACGCGCTGCTCCTGTAATTCATGTTTTAATAAGCATTACTAGATAGCTCATTTCGTGAGTGTCTATGAATGTTCCCGCGGTCCCACAATGCTCAACGAACATAGTGATAGACATGTTAGTTCCATCAAATTCAGGAATTATGTCACGAGCAACTTTTATTCCTTCCCCTATTTTCGGTCGTTGAATGGTTATCTTATCAACTTCTGTTGTTAAAATTGGGGTCGTTCTTTCAAATAATTCGCGCCTCGACAAGTTATCAAAAGACCTATCGTTAGTTTCAGTGCGTGCAGACATGGATTCATCTCTATTACCGAACTCAATAACTACAGTTTTATTGTTGCGCGTTGATTTATCCGTATTTGTCAAATTTCTATTTTTCGTTACGTTTCTAGTCACCCGTTATGAAATTGTAATTTTTTAGCTTACAGTTTGACGTTTTTTCTGGCCATTCAATAGAATTCAAAAATATTTCTCCCACTTTAGTCACTAGCTTTACAGAAGTCTGATCGAGCGAAGTCTGAAGATCCTGGAATCTGATGTATGTCCTTGAAATTGATGAAGTTCCCTTTTTATCCCATCGAGTCCTTTTGGTCCTTCTTAGGTCATAAATAATGGATCAGATAATTTTTAAAAGTTTTAATGGTTTTAACATTTTTTAAAATATTTCAAGATCCTTACTATCTTTAGGAAAAATTTAAAAGTTATATTAATCACAGTTTTGAAATATTGCTGAGTTTCAACATTTATTCACAATCAAATTAATTTATTGTTTAATTTAAGTATCAAAGTAAATTATAAATGTAAGGTAATCATTGTCTTGCAGTCAGAATGGTACAAGAAATCTAAATTGAAATCAGGGGTTTTGCCATCTCAATTTGCAAACTATCCTGAGCATTGTTCGAAGGCTCATTTTTTATTAGAAATTTCAGAATCCTATGTCAAAAAATCGCACTTCACTAGACGAAGAGGTTTGTTAGCAGCCTTCGAGCAAATGCTCAAGGCAGTTTGGGAATTGATTTAATACTTGAATTTCATAATAAATTAGTGTAATTGTAAATAAATGTCGAAACACAACGTTAATTCAAAAGTGTGATTAATGTTACTTTTACATTTTTCCTGAAGATAGTAAGAATCTTGAAATATCTTTTAAATTTGAAAAACCATTAAAACTAAAATTGTACACAGCATCACAATAATCTAAAAGTTCGGAAACAAGAAGAATATATCAAAAATTTAAAAAGCAATATAGTCATGAAACCGTCAAAGCAATTCGATTATTTTAGGTTAAACGACATCGGTTTCAACAAACCGTAATACTTATCACCATAACCGTTCCATCAGGAGCTAAAACTTCCTTTCTCCAATTTATCTGTTCCTTTAATAAGCAATCTTCATACACTACCTATCTAGGTATAACAATAAAATCATTTTAATCACGCCTAATTACTTGCTGCTAATGGGTTGAGTCGTGCCCTGGTCGACAGTTCTGAGCTATACATCGATGCGCCCCCATTTTTATAACACATTTATCCGTAATTGAATAAAATTCGGAAAATAGACGATGAAGTTATGACATGACACGAGTTCTTATATGCAAAACAATAACAGACAACAGGCAGACCGGGCGTCGCAGGGGTGGCGCCAATGTGTCACGACTCGCCACTCTTCACAAAACTGACTCGCGCCGCTAATGCACAAGCGAAGATCGTGTCACCCCCCTGGTGTATCTGTAAATTTTTAGTTTGTTAGTACAATTACTTTCGAAAGAATTGACAGATTAGATTGACCTTTGGTACACTCTTTTAGTACCTTAAAATGAAAGCCAAGTTCGTTAGCTAGCCATGAAAAATGAACATTTTGAGCCAAATACGCACGATGTAAAAAAAGTAAAGAAAAGAAAAATGTTGCTTTTCGAATGCCATAAAAGATTATCAAAATAACTTTATGAATTAAATTTGAAAATCGAAAACTCCAGTGTTGACAGCAAAAAAAAATAATGAAAAATAAAAAATGACATTTTTTCATTCAATGATTTTACAGTATTTCACAGATTCTGAATGATATAAATTTAAATTAAATTAAATGAAATTTATGAATTAAAATGAAATTAAATGAAATTTAAATGAAATTTAAGGGGGAAAAAACTAATTTCGATTTATTGACAAATTTTGTATGAATATTTTATTATTCACAGCATGATGCATTCAAGTCGGGGGCTAGTCTGGACTACTGATTAGTGTCCACGAGCAGTTGCTTCACAGTGAATTAATCGGGGGCTGGCCAGTCGACCCGTCTTAAACCAGTCGAGGTATAGTCGGGTACTGGTAGGGTCCGCGTTGTAATACGTCTATCCCAAAAAAATAGTCTTGACTTTAAGATTCCCGAAGTCAGTGTATCAACTATATACTACTTCACTAGAGTGCTGTATGTATCCTTGTATAACGATGAAACGACATTCTAGAGATGTAGAATATAGTTAATCCTTAATATGAAATCTCTAAACGATATTGTCGGTTTCGATTGTCACACTACTCAATTTTCATTGCTATTTGCGTGAGACACGAGTTATGAATGGATTAGACAGAGTAGGAAAAAATTGAAAAAATTGTCACGATTGCTCGTTCTTTGATAGCTACACGCGTGCGAAAGGGACACTCGTGAGTCACCGTGATTTAGACAGTAATGGAATGTTACACGCGTTTTCTTGAAGTTAAATGATCCCAAAGGAGCTGGCTTAATCTGCGCTTGCTTGGATTTGTTTGAGTGACGTTCATTGGCTACGGTGCGCGTCTGCACTTGATTTTTAAATACGTACGCGAACTAGAGCCAAAGAACAATGCACAGTTCAACCATGCGCAAATATTTTGGATCACTGGTGGGAATAATAATCGAATCAAATTTCGAGGTCGATAATACCAATCAACGCTTCTCGTTTACCACCACCTTTCCACCCGCTCCACTGCAATCGCAATACAGGGCATCTGCTTGTTAGTTATGATCGAATTCTTGTTTCAATTTAAGCCTCTCTGCTTGTTCTTTATGATCGTATTTTTATTTCAAGTTCGGAAAGAACATTTTAAAGCCTTCAAAGCATTTGAACGAGCTATCTGGACCATTAAATATATCTCCCTGAGTGCCTGCGGAGAATTTCTCCGAGCTTCTCAGAGCCTTGACAATCTTTAGTATATACTCTGAGATTTCTATCGGTAGGGTTAGTGTATTTTTAATTATAAGTTAATGTTTAATCTATTATTTTTTATTAATATAAATATTAACATTAAGTAATATTTCTATGAAGCATGGAATTTGTTATTAAAGTCCATTGCTGGTGGAAAAAGCGATAACAAATTTTGAAAGTTTGAGGTTAAGAATTAATTTTAGAATACAAAAGCGAACTGCTGGTCGCAGAATTAGATAATTTTCGCCACTTTAATGTAAATGTTCCGTATATATCTACAAAAATCTATTAAATATTATTTTTTGCTATGAAAGATTACGAAAATGTACAACAAAAACTTTAAGAAAGTTAAGCTTTTACTGAAAATTTTCTTACAAATTACACAAAGATTTCATTCAAATTTATCAAATGTTTGGTGAAAAACCAGAAACTATTTTAATCAGGATTAAAATAAAAAATAGCTTTTTATGTTTTCATCTTACGTCTTTTTGACAAATTTGTTTGATGCGAGCAAGCAATTCGCTCTTGAATTGCAAAATGTAATATTAACCTCAAAATCTCAATAAGTTGCTACCGCATTTTTTATCAGCAATGAAATTTTATAACGAATTCCATGCATCACAGGAATAATACTTAATGTTTATATTGAATGCAAATAATAAATGTATAGGCTTTCAATGTTTTATGTGCTTTTAAACAATATATGGTTTAAGAAATGTGGGACTGAATGAATTATGTTCAGGTTTATGGATGTATCGGGTCTTCATATTTATATTTATAACAAAAAACACACATTTTCAACAAAATACGGGAATTTTTAAAGAAATAATTCCATTTTTATCTAAAAAAAATCAAGTTTCAATATAAAATATCAAATTTTAAACGAAAATAGAATAATTCAGTTTTTAGTATATAAAACTTAATATTCAATAAAAAAATGAAATTTTCAACAGGTTATTTAAAATTTCAACTAAAGCAGGAGAATTTGACAGCAAACAGTAAAAGTTTTAACAAAAAAGATGAATTTCAATCACAAAGATTAATTTTCTATTTACAAAAATCTTTTTTAACAAATAATAAAATTTTCAACTAAATTAATTTTAAATCCAATTACAATAATATATAAAGTATTCAAAATAAGATAGAATTCACTTAAATTCAGGCAGGTTCTACACATTATATAGCTGAATCTTTCAGCGATTAACATTTTTTATAGTAAAATTAAAATTATTTCTTGAAAAAAAAATCCTACTCAATCTTCACTCCTAATGGAGTGAAGATGGAGTAGGATCTTTTTTTCAAGAAATAATTTTTAATTAAAAATATTATCTTTCATCTAGTCTTATTAAGACGTTAAGCATTTTCTGTTATTGAAGATTCTTAACTTGATCGATATTGTGTAGATTTTCTGCCTTCATGGTTTGAAGGGTTGGTCTACTGTCAGTAAGGTACAATATCTGATGATATAGCAGATAAATTAAAAAAATTAAAAAATAATTTTTATAGTAAATTATGCAAGACGTTTTTTTTCGATCTGAGACAAAAACATCGAATTTGGGCATTTATGTTAAGAATCATAAAAAACAGATTAATTTTTCACGCATAAAATAATTTTTAACAAAAAAGATGAAGTTTTAATTAAAACAGATGAACTTGACACCAAATAGTAAAAGTTTTGACAAATAGTTGAATTTTTAATCACAACGATTAATTTTTAATTAAACAAAATTTTCTAAAACCAAATAATAGAATTATCAACTAAATTAATTTTCAATGCAAGAACAATATTATAAAAAGATTTTAAAATAAAATAGAATTTACTTATAACCAGGCAGGTTCTACAGATTATTTAGCAGAATCCCTCAGCGATTAAAATTCTTTTATAGTAAATTACGCAAGAGGTTTAATTAAATAACAAGAAGATTAATTTTATACTAAAAAAGACGAATTTTTAACAAAATCCATTTACGATTAGGCAGATTCTGCAATTCAAGTCTTTGAATCGATCAAAAAGGAAATTTTGTAGTTTTTAGATTAAATGTTAAGAAAACTATTATTTCGTCATAAAAAAGTTCTATGTTCGAAAGATTAATTTTTAAACAATAGGATTAATGTTTTACAACAAAGCCGAATTTTGAACCAATTACTTGATTTTTAAACTATAAGGGAACAGTTTTTTAAAAATTTGTTGTTGAAAATGTTCAACAATTTAGATGCATTTTTTTTATGTCTTGACTAAAATTGTTTCTTGGTTAAAAACTCATCTCTTTGGGCAGAAAATTCATTTTCTTACTGAACATGAACACAATGAAAATGTATCCCTTTAAGTTGAAAATTCAACTGCTTTTTAAAACTTGCTTTTTTGGGTGGAAAACTCAACAATTTTGTAGATATTTTTCTTTTTTCTTTGTTCGTTCTAGAGCTTTACGCTCGATAATATATGCATATATACATCTACTTAATTTTTAATTAAACAAAATTTTCTAAAATCAAATAATAGAATTATCAACTAAATTAATTTTCAATGCAAGGACAATATTATAAAAAGATTTTAAAATAAAATAGAATTTACTTATAACCAGGCAGGTTCTACAGATTATTTAGCAGAATCCTTCAGCGATTAAAATTCTTTTATAGTAAATTAAACAAGAGGTTTTTTTCCGATCTGAAACAAAAAAAGCCGAATTTAGCTATCTATGTTAAGAATAATAAAAAACAGATTAATTTTTCACACATAAAATAATTTTTAACTAAAAAGATGAAGTTTTAACAAAAAAATATCAAATTTTAAACAAAAATAGAATAATTGAGTTTGTAGTTTATAAAAGTTAAAATTCGATCAAAAGAATGAAATTTTTTACAGATTATTTCAAATTTTAATTTAAAAAGATGAACTTGACACCAAATAGTAAAAGTTTTAACAAAAAAGATGATATTTCAAACACAAAGATAAATTTTCTATTAAAAAAAATTGTTTTAAACAAATAAAAGAATTTTTAACTTAATTAATTTTCAATGCAAGAACAATATTATCAAAAGTATTTAAAATAAAATAGAATTCACTTAAAATCAGGTAGGTTCTGCACATTATTTAGCAGAATCTCTCAGGGATTAAAATTGTTTTATAGTAAATTATGTAAGACATTTTTTCCGAAGTAAGACAAAATAATCGAATTTGGACATCTATGCTAAGAATAATAAAAAACACATTAATTTTTTACCCATAACATCAATTCTCTACAAAAAAAAAACGATTAGTTTTCAACCAACAAGTATATAATTAAAATTATCCTTAGGCATTAATTTTTAACAAACAAAACAAATCAAGAAAATAGTTCAATCCTAAATAAACAAGATAATATTTTGACAAAGAAAAATCATTTTCTACCAGAAAAACGAATTTTCAAATGAAAAAATTAATTTTTAATTAAAAATATAATTTTTCATCCTGAAATTCTGCAGTTGCATTTTTAATCAATTTTTAACAAAATAGTTGAACCCTTATCAAAAAGATCAGTTTTCAAACAAATAGTGGAATTTTCAACTAAAAAAGATAGATTTTTAATTAAAAATATAAATATATAAAACCAGAAATAGGGTAATTTCTTTTTAGTTAAAAGAATTAATATTTAACAACAAACAATGAAATTTCAACAAATTAATTGAAATTTTACTAAAATAGATGCATTTGATGATACATACATAGTTGAACTTTTAAGCAAACAGATGTATTTTCAACCAAGAAGATTAATTTTATATAAAAAAGACGATGTTTGAAACAAATAATTGAATTGTCAACCCAAAAATATCCATTTTTAATTCCAAATTTGTGTTCCACCAAAGCGGGATAGTTAATGTTCAGTTCGAAAATTAAATTTTTAACAAAAAAAGGAATGTGCAACTTAATAGTTTTGTTCTTAATCACAAAGATGAATTTTCAAACGAGAGGACTGATTTGCTACCAAAATAACGAATTTTCATCTAAATATGTGCATTTTCAAACTAAAGGGTTGAATTTTCAACTACAAAAGATCAATTTTTAACTTCAAATATCAATTCTCTACCAAAAATGATATAATCCAATTTTATCTTATATAAATTAATTTTGGACTAACTATGAAGGAATTTTCAAATTAATAATAATTGAACCCTCAATGAAGAAGAAGAATTTTCAACCGCGAAGATTAATTTCCCTGTTTAAAAAGATGATTTAAAAAAATTATATTTTTGACAAAAAAAGATAAATTTTTTTTAAATATCATTATTCTATCAAAAATGGTATAATGTATGTATTTAATCTCTCCCTTTTACGGGTTTGAGGGCCTCTTCTCCCTGTACATATATTTACAATTCCATCTTTAGTCTAACTTAACTACTACTTATATTCTACTCTTTCGCATTACGTAGGATAAACAATAGTAACAGTAGTGATATTAATTCCTAAAAGGGCTTCCAGGGCTTCCGTTTCCTCTTACCATAAAAAATGCATTTTCCACGATATTGAAAACAATTTTCGTTTTTTACTATCCCTTTTCAGGGTCACCCGTTTGGCTCTGCCCTACTCCCTTGCTTTCCTTTACTTCATCCAATTTCTTCATCCACATCACTCCCTGTCCACTGCCATCCTAGATCCATCTTATACACTCATCCACACTTAACTGTCCCTCTTCCTCTCCTGTACATCTCTCTAATACATGTGCCAACGACTCCATTTCGTATCCACATACTCTGCATAAATTCTCCTCTTCATTTATCCAATATCTGCATACTCTCACTCCTTCTCCCATTCTGAACCGTACAAGCCTACTCCATTTTTCTTCCTTTTTTATTTTTTGCAGATATTCTGGTTCCGACAACCCTTTGAGCATCATATACCATCTATTTTACCTCGAATCTATAATCTTTGTCTATCTCTCTTCTCCTTGTTTAACCAATAGCTCTAACTCTATGTCCTGCCACTCCATAACCCCTTCTCGAATATTACACACCCTTCTCATTTTTCTCCTTTCTACCTCCCATTTTGAATTTCCCACATTACCTTTCGCTTCATTGTTCCGAATTTCGCCGAAACGTGCTTCTGCAATTTTACTTCCCTCTCCCATTTTTAGCTTCTCTTCAAACCTCCATGCTCTCTTAATTTGTCTAGTAACCATATTTTCTCTTTCTAACTCTTCTTTTAACATATATCCTGGGCTACTCCAGCTAACCCCCATTACCCACCTCAGGAATCGCTCATGCATACTCTCTACTTTCCTATGTTCCTTCCATCCCCTGATCTCCACACCATAACACAACACCGCCCACACCAACGCATCGAACAACCAGACCCTCATTCTCCAATCGTTCTTGAACCTTCTCTTTCCTATAACCCATACTTGGCCCATTACTTTACTCGCACATTCAATTCTTTTCCTCACCTGCAGCTCGTTTCCTCCTTCTGCCTCAAACCAAACACCTAGGTAACAGAACTCCTCCGCAATTTCCACTTTTTGTCCGTTCATCCTCCAAACGTAATTTATTTTGCTCTTTCTATTTCTGAAACACATCACCTTTGTCTTATCTACGCTCAGCGTCAGCTCTTTTGTTCCCACATACTCTTCGAAGATTCTCATCATTACGTTCATCCCCTTCTCATCATCTGCTAATAGAACTACATCGTCCACGTGTTCTAGAGAGTATAGTTTGCTATTACCCAAAACCGTTCCTCCTTTCCCTTTCTCCTTTAGCTTCTCTTCTAAGTCTGCCCATAGGATACTAAATAGTAAAGGACTCAAAGGGCACCCTTGCCTTAGACCTCGGCTTGTCCAGAAAACCTGCCCTTTTTCTTTCCTATTTTCACCCTAATCCTGGTTTCAGTAAAAATTTCCT
>NC_046659.1:4147619-4148880 GCF_010883055.1 Belonocnema kinseyi | reverse complement strand
TCTACCTGACTCTCCAACCTATTTCTTAAGATTTCTGCATATATTTTATAGCCGACTGACATGAGAGTGATCCCTCTGTATTCCTCTACCTTCTTCCCTTCCTCTTTCTTGACAAGCGGTACCACCAGTCCCGTCGTCCACTCTTCCGGCCAACCTTTCCCATTTCATACCTTGTTGCAGATCTTCCACATCCCATCCCTAATCCCTTCTCCTCCAAACTTCATCGCTTCGTTCTCCATCCCATCTTCTCTCGTCGCCTTGTTTCTTTTTAACCTATTTATTGCTTCATCCACTTCTTTTCTTGTTATCTCGTTCCCTTCCTCCATTTCTCCTTGGACTATCCTACACTTTTCCCCTTTGATCTTATTTTGCTCTCCACCTGATAGACCCTTAAAATAATCCGTCCATTCCTCCATTTCTATTTCTTCGTTAACGCCCTTCCTTTCCCCTCTATCCCTATTTATCACATCCCACGTTTCTACCTTCTTTCATCGCTTTTTCTACCTGTGCTTTATATTCTTCCTTTCTCCTCTGTCTTTTTATTTCCAGCATCTTCTCATGTTCTTTTTTCCTTCTGTTATACTCTTCCTTCTCCATTTCCCCTCTTCTCCATTTGCTCACACACTCTTTTATTCTTTCTTTACTCTCCCAGCATTTCTCGTCCCACCAGCCTCTCCTTCCCCCTACTCTTTCTTTATTAGTACCCAGCTCATCCTTTACCTTTTCAAGGGACCCCTTCAACCTTTCAACTAACGAGTCTAATCCCTCCTCTTTTTCATACCTAACCTTCTCCTTTTCCATCTTTTGTTTAAACTCGTTTAATTTATCAACCCCCCAGATTCCCATTTTCGTGTTTCGTTCGCACCCTTTTTCCTTTCTCCCTCTGCCGCGCTTACTGATGCCTCTTCTTAGTGTAACTATGACCGGGAAGTGCTCGGACCCTATCTCATTCCCTACCTTCTTACTCCCTATCATATGCTGCATTCTTTCTTCAGCTAAGATGTAGCCTATTACTGTTGCTTCCTTTCCTATGAATGTGATCTCCCCTTCCTCATCTCCTTTCATATTGCCACTGCATATAAACCATCCTGTTTTTCCTATCATGTCTAGTAACTTCCTCCCCTCCCTGTCCGTCTCTCTATGTTTGGAGTTCCTTGTAAATGCCTCCTTTTCTTCATCCCATAACCCTCCCCCTTGTTCGCCAGTCCATGCATTTAAGTCCCCCCCTATTACAACCAATTCTTCCTTCTTTTCCTCCATC
>NC_046659.1:4138641-4147519 GCF_010883055.1 Belonocnema kinseyi | reverse complement strand
TTTCGGTAACATCTTTTTTATTCCCTTCCAGTCCTTCTCATCTGCCCAAGTTTCACTCATCATAATCACATCCCACTTTTCTAACTCCTCCCAGAATCCTTTTTTCTTGTTCTTCAAACCTGACACATTCCAGAAAGCTATTTTCACGTTTTTTTCTTCCCCTCCCTCTTCTTTCCTCTTTACTTTGTTTCCCCTTTGCCGCTTAGAAACCCCCCTGATTTATTTCTAGACTCTTTTTCGTCTCCCTTCCCCCTACCTTTCTCAAGACTTTTTCCTTTTTTCCTTAATTCTTCTAATTCTTCATCCCAGCACCATTCCTCCCCATTTATTCATAACCTGTTTCTCCCTATCCATACCATATGGCCCTTTTTCCTCTCTACCCAAGCCCTCTGCT
This sequence comes from Belonocnema kinseyi, assembly GCF_010883055.1. Lineage (NCBI taxonomy): Eukaryota > Metazoa > Arthropoda > Insecta > Hymenoptera > Cynipidae > Belonocnema > Belonocnema kinseyi. The sequence goes on along the minus strand of NC_046659.1, from coordinate 4,147,125 downwards.
CTATTTGCCATCTCCATTTCCTCTCCCTCCATGACAGATCTTCTTCAATTCTTTCCCTTCTTCCTCTCAATAATTTTTTTCTCTCCATAATTTTCTTTTTCTCCTCCTCACTCTCCACTTTTATTAGAAACATTCCTTCTTTTCCTTCCTTTGTTCCTCCTATTCTCTTGACTCCTTCTACCCTACCTGCACTCTAATATCTCGGAAAAGGTTTGTTATTTCCACTTCTCCTGTTTCACTCTCCACTTTTAATCTCTTGACTACTATGTTATTTTTCCTCTTTGCCCTTGCTTCCCCTTCTAATCTTCTTTCGATCTCACTGAGTCTTTTCTTCAATCTTTCATTCTCACTTCGGGCCTTATTTTCATTTCCTTGAACTATTTCCTCATTTTCTGTTTTTCCCCCATATGCTTATTCCTAATTTCTAGACTGGATACCCGCTCTTCCAACTGTTTTATTTCTCTAGATCTCTGTTCGTTAACCTCTCTCTGTCTATTCCTCCTCAATGAAGAAGATGAATTTTCAACCGCGAAGATTAATTTCCCTGTTTAAAAAGACGGTTTAAAAAAATGTATATTTTTAACAAAAAAAGATCAATTTTTTTTAAATATCATTTTTCTATCAAAAATGGTATAATCGACTTTTCTCTTAAAGAAATTAGTTTTTCACCAAAAAACGAATTTTTCATGTAATAATAGAATCCTCGAAACAAAGATGAAATTTCAATTAAGAAGTTTATTTTTCTACCAAAAATAACGAATTTTCAACAATATTCTGAATTTCTAAATACTACATCAAAACAGATAAATTTATTTCCAAATAGTTCAATCTTTAACGAAAAAGGTCGATTTTAAACCAAAAGGATTAATTTTCTACCAAAACATAAAAATTTAAAAAATTTCATTATTAAGTACAAAAGGTCAATTTTCAATTTAAAACATCAATTTTCAATTTAAAATATCAATTTTCAACCAAAAATAGTAGAATTGAAATTTCTTTTAAAGAAATTTGTTTTTGCCAAACTGAAAAGGAATTTTTTTAAATAACTCAATCCTTAATGAAAAATATTAATTTCCAACCAATAATATTACGTTTCTACAAAAAATTACGAATTTCCTACAAAATCTGGAAAGTTTAAAACAAATATATTATTTTAATCTAAAAAAAAAATATCATTTTTTAACCAAAAGTAATATAAGTACATTTTATCATTATATAACTTAATAAAAAAAAGAAATTTGAAGAAAATAGTTGAATTTCCAATCAAAAAGGTTCGTTTTGAACCGAAACAGATGAAGCCTTAATTATGAACTTGGTATTCAACGAAAAATTAAATATTTAATTTTTTAGTTAAAAAAATAATTTTCAACTTAAAGAAGTGCAATTAAAAAAAAATCTGAGTTCTCTCTAAAACAGATTGCAAATAAAAATATCAATACGTTTTTAACCAAAAATGGAAAGTTAAATTTTCACTTTAATAAATTAAAGTTGTAAAAAAGAATTGTCATAAAAATGGTTGAATCCTAAATTAGCAAGAAGAATTTTCAAACAAGAAGATTAATTTTATACTAAAAGAGACGAATTTTTAACAAAATCCATTTACCATTAGGCAGATTCTGCAATTCAAGTCTTTGAATCGATCAGAAAGGAAATTTTGTTGTTTTTAGATTAAATGTTAAGAAAACTATTATTTCGTCATAAAAAAGTTCTATGTTTGAAAGATTAATTTTTAACCAATAAGATTAATGTTTTACAAAAAAGCTGAATTTTGAACCAATTACTTGATTTTTAAACTATAAGGGAACAGTTTTCTAAAAATTGTTTGTTGAAAATGTTCAACAATTTAGATGCATTTTTTTATGTCTTGACTAAAATTGTTTGTTGGTTAAAAACTCATCTCTTTGGGCAGAAAATTCATTTTCTTACTGAACATGAACACAATGAAAATGTATCCCTTTAAGTTGAAAATTCAACTGCTTTTTAAAACTTGCTTTTTTGGGTGGAAAACTCAACAATTTTGTAGATATTTTTCTTTTTTCTTTGTTCGTTATTACAATGCGCATTCAAAAATTTTACTAAATTGATTTATCAAAATTGTGGTGTAAAAATGCAAAGTTCATTATTTAAAGAATATGATTATCATCAACGTGAACTGCAAAATCGTAGTAAATGCTATTTATCAATATTAGACGTAAATTAATCTTTAATAAAAAAAAGCTCATTTGGAATAAAATAGTTTATTTTCTACCTAAAAATAAAGAATTCGTTGAAATCCTATTATAAAAGATTAATTACAGTTTCAGATACAGAACTCATTCCTTGATGTCTTGTATTATTTTATACTAATAATTTGTAACATTCATTAAATATGCATAACATAGGAAAGATAGGCTTTTCATTTATTCTTTTTCATAAAACGATAAATAGGCACGCGCCGTGGCGCGAACAAGACTACTAGTATATATATTTAAAAATTTGTCATAAGGACACAACCACGTCTCACAACGTTATATATATATGTTGTGGGCAAAGCCCGGAGTAAGGCCGAAACTCGGATGGACCGGTCGTTCCGCAGATTGCCCGAGCGGTGTCGGGCAATGTACGAAACAATTCTTTACTTCAGGCTTTGCCTCAGGCTTCCTTGGTCAATCTGCGGAGTACCCCGTCACAATGGGCAGTGTACGAAATTCCAAAACTGTTTTTGATTTTTATGTACTTTACTCATCCTGATGCCGACTTAACTTTCTTAACAAGATTCGATGTATTATAGATCTATTGTAGTGTATAACCCGACGGAAAAATTATATATAGTGAAAAACTTATGTATAATTTTCATTTGTTTCATACAAATAATGTTAAAAATTAATGAGAATCATATATAATAATTAATTATTAAAAAAAAATTAATAAATTTCACACGAACCCTTAACCCTTATGTCATCACCCAGGTACCCTCTTTCATCCCTATTAAAAGAAAATGTCATGTTCCCTGCGGAATTCGCTCTTAAGAGTCTAGATCATCGCCATTTAACTTTTTTCAATGGAAATAGAGATTAAACAAATATTATAAGGCTTTATGAAGATGAAAATATCGAACTCGAACTTAAGGTACTTGATTTCAACACCCGGGTACCCAGGTACACATCCATAGAAGTGAACGTTTAAAGCTAATGTCAATTACCAGGTATTTTTTATTTTCTCATTTTTTTCAAAATTAATAACCAACATTGATAAATAATTATTAACCAACGTTTTTGAAATCAAAGTTAGAATTTCTTATGGTTTTCAATATTATAATTACAATAATGAATACTCAACAGAACTTACAAAGAAATTTTACAATAGATTTTATAAAGATTTTACAAAGAAAATAAAGTTTTATATATAAATCATGGTTAATATATGAAAATAATCCTTTATATTCACAACTCTTACATCTACTAAGAGAATATTGATCATAAACAGATTTTTGCAACCACAGCACGCCTTTCTAGTTTTCCTGCGTTTTTTCGGCTTGAAAAATAGCACATGTGGCAGGAACATGTGATGACTTTTCTACCAAGATTGACTCTTGTTGGTGCAGAATTAGCAGCAGCTTCAGTTCTAACTGCACTCCCGGTAACAAGCATTGGATACAGAGAAATTGAGAATTTGTATTCCTATGAATACGCGATTTTTCCTCTGTCTAAAAATTCCCCAACGGGAACAGAAAAAGTGCAAATCCTATTTCTTTCAATCGACTTAGTAAAATTTAACGAAAGTACTTAGTTAACCTATTTTTCATTATTAAATCTTTTTATAACTTATGAATTCGAAAAATATTCAAATTTATATTTATTTATATTTTAATAGTTTATTTAAACGTCTGAAAAAATTCAATAAAGAAATCTATGCAAATGTGAGAATTTAAATAATTTTAACTCTAGAGAGGCAGCGTTGAATTGGTGAGAATTAAAATTTCAGAATTTACATTCCGCATGAAGGAATTAAAACAACTTATGATACATGTTTTGTGAACTTATTAGAAGGAATTAAATAAAATCAAAATATGATCACTTCTAAGAAATAAAAAATATCTCTGTGAGGTGAATTACCGGTACAATTAGAAGGAATTAAATAAATTGAAAACACGTACTCTTTGGGAGAATAGAAACCTGTGTGGCGGTCGCCATGGAAATAGAAGTGAATAAGTTTAGGAGGTATCTTATTGTTATTGTGGAATTTTAGACAGATGGAAAAATCGCGCATGCAAAATAATAGAATAATATTTACTTTTGCGCTGAAATCTGAAAATATTAATTTTTTTCTATTCCACGCTTATTGCCGGGCTCTTACAAATTCCTGTATTAAGTTTAATAAACATGTATTTGAAGTTTTTTTCAGATACGTATGTTAAATTTAGGATACCACCAAATTTGAAAGTTCAAACACACATAGGAAATTCAATATACCTTTGTATTAAATTTAATACACGTATTTAATACACGTATTAAATTTCAGATGTGTTTGAACTTTCAAATTTGGTGTTACTTAAATTTAATATAGGTATCTGAAAAAAACTTCCAATACATGTGTATTATACTAAATAGAGGAATTTATAACAGTGCACTTCTATATAGGATACAAGAGAATATAGTTAACCTAAAAAATATGCATTAGTTATCTAAATTGAATATATATTTCTTAGGTTATCTATATATGACGTAGAATGAAGGAACCAGCTTTACGACCGAAAATGAGTTTAGGAGGAAAAGCGGATCAAAATAAAAGCAAGACGAACAAGTAGTAGTCCGAGATCCCGCTGCTAAATTAGACATGTATAATGTTAATGCAAAAATCAAATTTTGTAAACTGTATTTTCATTAATGGGCCACTGCTGTAAACGGCTGCCATAGTCATTTGAGTGCAAAGTTCCAAACACAATGCCATTGTTTATGGCATTTTTTAAAATTTGCAAACATATTGTTAAGGAATGATTTTTTGTTTTTAATGATGATTTTGGTCACTGGTTCAATATGGCAATATTTCTGTGCACAATAATTTAGGGCTTATTTAATGCTCTATTTCCAAATTTGATGCTCCGCATTTAAAAGCAATAAACCTTTTCACTCAGACGGGCGATTGGCAACTCACTGTAAGCACTCATCAGTTGACGTGTTAGGGCTGACAGCGTTGCGCGTTGCATGCGTTCACGCTTAGTTTTCATAGTCATGGGTATTATTTCAGTTGTCATATACAAATATATTAATTTTGGTATACATAGTAAATAAGTTTAATATAAATGTGTATTAACTTCATTTTAATTTACAAATGTATTAATTTTCAAATACACTTTATGTATTAAAGTGTATTAAAATTATTATCATTTTCAACAGTGTGGTTTTTTTACATAGCTTTCGACTGCAAGCGTTGTGGAAAAATTTCTCATAACTTGCATAATCCTAGAATGCTATTCTATGGCAGACATTGCTGTCTCCTCGTTTATCTGTCGTAAAAATAAACGACGTTGATCACTCGTTTTTTTCATCATACTATTATTTGCATAATAAATTATATAAGCGGAAACAGCAGTAACGTCTAACATATTGAAAAATAAAGCAAGTGTCGATCTATTAGTTCGACGTTGCTGTTAGATGAAAGAATACTCTAGTTTCAGGGACGCAGACATAAAAGAAAATTTATTGTGAAAGTAATAAAGGGTTTATATACTTGGAAATGTTCTTAATATATTTCCATTGCTCATAATTATCAAATGCGAAGCAAAGGTATTCAATTCCAAAAATAGAATGATTACATTTGAACATTTAAGTGAGTGGGTACCCAGGTACCCTGGGTGTTGGCGAGCGTGTTATTTTTTGGGCGTTGACATAAGGGTAAAGCAGATTAAACACAATAGGTTTGAAATATTATTCCGAAATGTAAACTTTATTATTAAATATTTCACTCTTATTTTACAATATTAATTCATGTATACGGAGAAACTTTCAGTTATAAAATTTGATGGTCTAATATTTATTTTTACAATGCGACAATAGCAAGCCAGGATATAGAGTCACTATCGCAAGCATTACTATTGTGAATATTGAACTCTTAAGTTATTATGTTTATTGAAATATAGAATAAATGATTAAATCATTGCACTTATACCAAAAGAAACTTACTATAATCCCTAAGACAGAGTGTGAAGTTTACAAACCACAATAGTAAAGACATTCTGTCTATGTTCATTCTACGCATTTCTAATTTTTCCCATAGAAAATAGGAAAAACTGCTATGGTCATAAGAGCAAAATAAAAATAAATTCGCATTCACTTCACGTACTATATATTTTATACATTAAACATACAATCAGATATTTATATTTTATTCTAAGCCTGGCGGGAAGTGAACACGGGTTTCCGGGGCAGCAGAACGGAGATATTTCGCTGTGATAAAACAAATTATAAGGTTTAGGAATTTGATCATCCTCATGAATTTCGGCCCCTCTAATGACGTCATTTGGTACTGAATCGCGAAGCACTATATTCAATTGTTTTTTCTTTCATTGCACCTTCCCATTGAAAATGGTAATTTTCTTACCTGTTTTGCAACTTATGTTATTTTAACTGCTAGTTATTGCAACTACGTTTTTATCATTTAATTTGCGAATATCACTTTTTTCAACTTCAATATACTATCAAAAATATGAATTTTTCTTACTATAAATGGTAATTATTAGGTTTGTAATATATTTATAAATGAAATGGAAAATGCATTTCTTCCTATGGCTGCTGCAATAATACTATTTTCTCAGCTATATCTTAGATTTCCATCGAACTTTTGTAAATATCAATATTATAATGCCAAATTTTACGATCAAGAGTTTCTCCGTGTATCAAACGTTATAAAATATACACATACAAATCATTCAAATTCAAGTAAAATATACCGCGTTACAATTATGAATTACTTATTGCAGCAGGGTTTGGAGCCATGAAATTTTCAAATACATTGCAATTCGTTTCTTTTTACATTTACAAGAATTATTAATACATTTCTTCGTACAATTACACTTTACGAATCCTTGAAGACCGAAAAATGACTCTTCACCATTTATTTGTCGTACAGATACGCTTTTGTTAGGAACTTCATTAAGGCTTATAATATTTTCTTCACAAACAGTAAACTGATTCCGATAATATAATGATATAATTAAACCACTCTGAGTGCATACTGTATAAAAACCGTCTTCGGATATCCAATTAAGTTATGAGAGTCTCCCTTGCTCCTATCCAAGCTAGGAATTCTGCCAAAATTTTTTGTTTAATCTGCTTAAGGGTTTGCATGAAATGTATTGATTATTTTATAATTATTATATATAATTTTCATTCATTTTAAACATTATTTGTATAAAAAAAATGAAAATGATACCTAATTTTATCACTATATATATAATTTTTTAACAATCAGGGCGCAAAATGCGCGTTTTGGATGCCTATAATCAGGAGCAAAAGCAGATGTCCAAGAAGTTGGCACCGCCATTTTTATTAAGAAAAAAAAGTTGTGCTGAATTGTGCCCTAAATTTTTTTTGGAAAAAGCAAAATTGGAGCCAAAATTGAACAAAAGATTTTTTCGGGCTAACACCGCCATTTTGTTTTTTCAAAAAAAAAGTTGTGCTCAATTATCCTAGGCTCCTGCTGATTTGTGCCGTAACTTTTTTTTCGAAAAAATCAAAATTGGAGCCAGAATTCAGCTAGGTTTGTGTTGAATTGTGCAGCAATTTTTTTTCTCGAAAAAATCCAAATTGCAACTAAAATTTACCAAAACAACTTTTTTGAGACACTGTAAAAGAAAATATGATATATGCGAATTTTGCATATCTGGAATTTGTGCTGTCAAAGATATTGTAAGCCTAGATGCGGCACGTGTATAGTTCGAGGAACTAATTGTAGACGGCGCTCCCGGCGAAAATTGCCCGATGCTCCTGCAATCTTCACCTGTTGAACAAGTCCATCAAATAGCCTATACTAAGTCGGTAAATACTAAATACTTAAAAATATAAAATACAAATTTTATATCGAGAATTTTGATTATTTTCAATTAATTATTACGTCATGAAGACCGTAAAATACTCCCTCTTTAATTAGATTCCTCGTTTTAGTTGAGATTGAAGATTTCGCACAAGGAAGAGGAAAGAGTAGCCAATAACAATATGTGAAAGTAATTTATTGTAAATAATTGAAAAATAGAATTTATACAAAGCACGAAGATGACGGAAGACGAGTTTAGTCCTTGGCCAGTACGAGGATAGTTCAATAAGTCCTTAGAATGAAGTATAAAAACAATTTTTTTTGGGTAAAATTTTTTGTATTTTTCAACATAATCTCCTTGGAGCTCTATATACTTGGTTAATCGCTTTTCAAGTTTTTTTAATCCTTCAGAAAAGTGCGTTTTCGGAAGTTCCTCAAAATAAGCACTTACAGAGGCAATGACGTCTTCGTTGT
>NC_046659.1:4132894-4138541 GCF_010883055.1 Belonocnema kinseyi | reverse complement strand
TCTAGTCGGGAGTGGTGCTGACTGAAAACAGATGATTTGGAGCGATTCGCGCGCCATATGTTGGTCATTCTAAGGACTTATTGAACTACCCTCGTACCTTAAAATAAATGGGTCGAATTTATTGTAGGCCAAGGAGTTTAAACAAAAGGAATTTTAGAGCTGACTATAAACTTTGACTATTAACTTTGAGTGTAGGAGTAATCCAAAGGGAGAAATTCCAGACTCGGGTTTCCTAGTGCACAACACTGTCACAAGGGTACACACCAATACACGACGAATTCCGGTTTGAGACACTGGACTAGACGGCTTGAGTCCGAGAAAATCGTAGAAATAGAGTAGAACTAATAACTGACCCATGCTGGTACTTTCGGTTTTTATAGGGCCTAATGCACGTCTCTGCATGCTGGGACGTCACTGTATACGCATACGTCACGAATATATATAGATATACTATACGGCTTACAATGTGTTCAGTATATCTATATCTGCGTTCTCCAGTCTCCAACGTGCTGAGTGTATCCATTTTCTATATGCTACTACTTACAATGTTCTGACTATATCTATTCTCGTCAGCTTACAACTTGTTGATACAATATTTGCTCTATATTTATTAAGACTTTATTATTTTAATCATGCAAATATATAAATAAATATATTAAAATATATATACGTCACGGGACGTGACATAATGAATCAATTATTTGAATAAATTTTGCATCAAGAAAATATGTACACGGAAAAAAAATTCTTGAGGCGAACGAGTGAATCGAGAATATATTAAACTCAAAAAAAGTGTACACTTAGATTAGGTAAAACGTTTAGTTAGAAGAGTTACACATTTAGTTACTTTATGCAAATTGTTCTCGTAAATCAGGAATTTGGACAAAATTGCTAAGTTCGAAAGCTTATTATTTTCGACAGATTATATATAATTGTATTATCTTCAGATTGGAAAAAAAATTTAGTTGTTATAGAAATATATTAACTTACAGTAGCCAATTTTTCTTCCGGTATAGCGAAAATGAATTTCCCTGAAATCCGTGTAATGCATTTGGAGGTCAAGTTTGTTGTTTTTATCGCGTTTCTTGATATTTAAATATAGTTATCGCCTACAATCGAAACACATGTAAATTATTATTACTGCATCATAAAATTAATTTAATATTAACATTCGCACACATTTTAAGTGGTAAAAAGCGTTTAATTGTCCAAATTTAATCTCAACTGTCACTGCTCCCGATTAGACCATCGCCATTTTATTTCGCTGCTCCCATAATGCACCGGTGCTCTTCCGATAATTGCTTCAGACACTTATTCTTAATATCCCTATTATAGCTATACTTATTAGGGGTTTGACTATACGACATCCCTGGTATATGGAAAATGGTCAAGGATATTCATTTTCGTTGATCCAGAGATCTTTCTAAATTCCTTCGTTCGTTTTCACCTAAATGTTTGGCTATAATAAGGAATAATATCCCTGTCACAGCTCAATTTTTTTTACCGTGTAGATGCATAAGATTTACTTTTAAATTGAATAAAAATGTAATTGTATTGTAATAAATATTTTTAGCTGCTATACATCTTTTGTGAAAAAATTAATCATTTTGCAATTAAAATTTACTGTCTATGAATAATATTATTTTGTTGTTTTGAAAAAGAGGCGGTAGAAGTTCTATTAAATGAAACTATACGTTTGAAGACATTAAAAGTTATAATTGATAAACACATTGAGTTGAAATTTAAAATAATTAATTTTTTAAATAAATATGATCGTACAGCGTTCTCGCATGTATAATTAGCGATTTAGAGTTTTTAGATGTAGAGTTAAATTTTATAGGAATACCGCCTCCCTCACGATTATTAATTTAATTAAATAGTAATTCGTAAGTTTTTATGTTTGTGTAATTAATTATGAATTAAATAAATTATAATGAAACGACAAAATTATATAATAAAATTATTTGTTATTTTATTTTTCTATATAATACTTTATACAAATTTATATATCTTACTATGTATGTTAATTATGTCCTGATTTTTTAAGTTGAGCACCCCATAATTTCAAAATTGAAAAAATGTATTTTTGAATTTTATTCGAGTGGTTGGTCAGAATATATTAATATTTTGCCTTACATTTCTCAATTTAAACTACAAGGTCAGAAATTATTGGAAAGTTTCAAAAACATTTAAATTTTAATTGTTAGTTTGTAATAAATAATCCGTAAATGAACTATTTATTGTCGCGGGCACATTCTCATCGTGCGCTGTGTCCGTGGCTCGCAAGTTTGAGTGCGCCTGGGGCGCGCGGCTTTTTATTCCTGCGATTCGCGCTCAGATATTTATTCTTTGCACTTAGAATGCGTGAATTAAACTTTATCAAAAACATCTCTTCAGATCGCAGTATTTTTTTACGTGGTTATATTCTGAATTTTTTGCTTCAAGAAGTATAGTTAAAGATTAAGTTTCTCAAAGCTCTGTAGGCTTTGAGGTACACAATATTATCGTGACACTCGCGCCGAGCACTCTTTTTTTGACAGACAGTTGTAAATTTATATTTTCTGAACCACCTTAAAATAAACTTAATAAATACAATCCTTTTTGTAGACATGTTTCTCTATCTCGCGTTGTTATGCTAATAATAGGATTTTGTTTTTCATATTATTTGTTATACATGTATAAAGCAAAATATCCTACAAGTCTTCTTTTAGATTTTTTACGTATCTCGCGTCTTTTAGCGTAATATTGGAATTTTCGATTATCTGCATATGTTACTTACGATAAAACAAAATTGCGAGTCCTACTGAAAAGTGGTTTAAAGAAATTTTCTAGGATATTTCAAAACCTATGATATCTCTTTGAGACTTTTTATCATATTTTGCGTCATTTGGTTCATAATTTGAATGTTTTGGTGTTAAATTTCGGGCAATTCTAATACTTTCTCCATCATAAATAATAAGAATATAATGAATTAATACAAATTTGTATCACTTTTGGGGCGAATAACTTTTTTTTATCAATTTGTTTTTGTACCTTTTGTTGTTTTTCCACAAATTTTTCATTTTTATTTTTAATACCATTTTTATGATCAAAACCAAAACTACGTGTCCTGTTAAAAAGTATTTCATAACAAATTTGTAGCTCTTTTTCGGGTAAATAATTTTTGTTAAATCATTTTTTTTTTCGTAACCTTTATCATTTTTTCACAAAGTTTTTTTTTATATTCTCAATGATATTTTTCGCGAATAAAACAAAAGGTACGCCTCCTATCAAGAAGTGATTATTAACGAATTTGTAATCTTTTTTCAGATCACAATTTTTGTTGATTCATCTTCTTTCGTATCCTGCATAGTTTGATCACAAAATGGGATTTTTCATATCTCATTATTTTTTGTGCAATAAAAATTAAGATTTTCAATTTTACAAGAAAATCCAAAAACTTTTTGTATGATAATCTTGTAGAGTTTTTAAAGATCAATGTTTTTCTTTACTTTTTTCATATCGTACGTTGTTTGGCTTATAATTTTGATTTTCGATTGATATTAAAAATTTTGCAAATGCTATCACTCTGAGAATTTTTTTTGTATGAAAAAAAGTCTTCAGGATAAATTGTTTGGCCTTCTGAGTACTATTAATGGCCGTAAATAAAAATTTCAAGTATACAAAAATGGTCCAAAATTTTGTATTTTTATCCAAAATGGCTGTTTATTGAACTCATCCACTTGTCGGACCTTTCTTTTCTTATCCTTTCTCAATCATAAATGATGAGAATGAGAAAAATAGAGGCTCTTTAATTTTTGTTATTAATTTAAGTTTTTAAATCATTTGAATTATTCAAAGTAAAAGGCTGTTACTTTTCTCTGTAATATTGATATTTTATCCAGCATAAATAAAATTGAAAATAAAGTTTCTTAAGTATAGTCTCAATATACTTGTTCTCTGTCATTCTTTTAATTGTTGTAATTTCGTTTTCTGAGTCTTGTCGATTTTTCGTTGTGTATTTTTATGCAAAACAAATTTTAAACTATACATTATAAGCATAATTTCATTAAATACAAAAATCGAAGCTTGAAGGAGTCGTCAGTAAACTGCATTACCAATTGCATGGGGGGGGGGGGGGTCATGCTAAAAACTATGGTTCGAGCAGGGGTTGGGGGTCAGTAGAAGAAAAGTTACGAACTTAGATAACATTTAGTATGTTTCCTTCTTATTAACTTTTAAAGAATTGTTCTTTTTTTCCTCTGTTTTTAAGAAACCCCCTTTTATCATTTTTTTTTCATTTAAATCCTTTTTGGTAGAAGTCTACTATTATGTTGGTGGTTCGGAATTCAACTCGTTTGGTTAAAAATTCTAGTATTCAGTTGCAAATTTTATTATTCTGTAAAAAATGCAATTATTTTGTTAAAAAGTCATCTTGTTTCGTTATGAATTCAGAAGCTTGGTTAAAAAAGTTCAATTGCTTTGTAAAAAAAATTTCTTTTGGTTTTAGATTAACCTCTTTGTCCGAAAATATATCTATTGTATTTTTAGAAAATTAATCTTCTGCTTATAAAAAGTCATTTTTAGGCTGAACTCTTTTGTTAAAAATGTAACTATTTTGTTGAAAATTCGTTTTCTTTTTTAATAAGAATTAATTTTTTCAACTAACAAGGTAAAAATTTCATTTTTTATTTAAATTGATATTTTTATTAAAAGTTAATATTTTCTGGCTTAAAATTGCTCCTCCCAACTTTAAGATTCAAAAATTTTGTTAAAAAATAATATATTTTGATGAAAGTTAAAAATTTAATTTTGTTCGAAATTTATCTTCTTTAATTGAAAATTAAACGACTTGGTTAAAAGTTGAACTTTATCATTAAAGATTCATATTTTTGGACTCTCCTTGATGTTTGGGGTTGACTCTTTCGTCGAAAATTTAATTCCTCGATTTAGTTGCAAATTAATCTTTTTTTAAAATGTAACAATTTTCTTGACATTTTGGGTGTTTTTCGTTTTGTTAAAAATTAATTTTTTATCTCAAAATTTGAAATTTTACATTTTTGTTAAAAATTTATACTTTATAAGTATAAAATTTAATTATTTGGTAGAACATTCTTTTGTTTTGTTGAAAATTCATCTTTTTGGTCAAAAATTAATTTTCCTTATTTTTTTACATCGTCTTTTTATTAAAAATGCAATTGTTAAGTTCTAAATTAGTATATTTTAATTAATGATTTAACAATATGGTAGAAAATTAAAGTAGGATTCGTTTGAAAATGAACTTTTCCGTGTTTTTTTTTCCTGTTTGTTAAATCTAGTTTTTTTTAAATCACCTTTCTGCAAGATTTACCTCTTTGGCTTAAGATTGAACTTTTTTTGTTGACAATTTGGTTTTTTATGTTAAAATTACTTTATTTTTTTGAAAATTGCAACTTGTCTATTCTTGATTAGAAATGGATCCTTTATAAGTTGAAAATTCAGCTATTTGGTTGAAAATTCATGGAATTTGTTAAAAATTCGTCTTTTTTGGTAAGAATATTAATCTTCTTTGTTGCAAATTCTTTATATATTTCGACTTTAAATCGTAGGAATTTAATGCGTTTCATATTGCATTCAGAGCAATTGAAAGTGAGTTTTAAATAATATCTCTTGCTAGGGATTTTATTAG
>NC_046659.1:4127632-4132794 GCF_010883055.1 Belonocnema kinseyi | reverse complement strand
AAATCACGATTTTTAAACTCTTAAAACCCCTGATTGGATAGTTTTTCTTTGTTATTGCAAACTTAAAAAAAATACACTTAAAGAAATAAATAAAATAAAATATTTTTTCAATCCTTGGTGGGAATTTTTTTACAAGTACGAAAAAGTATAACTATTTTTACAAGAAAACATCAATGAATATAATAATTTTTTAAATACTAAGAAATCCTTTCTTTTCTCTTCCATTTTTTTAATAGCCTTAGTTGCTGAGATGCACCCCTAAACGCCTTATATTTCTTTAGAATTCGTTTGGATTCTTCGATTCTTTGAATTATTTTTATAAACTATTTGGATTTCTTTGAAGTTGTGAATTCTGATGAGCATAAGAATTGCAAGTGGTTAACTGTCTCAAACTTAAAATTAAATTTTAATGTGCAAGGCACGGTCTAGTTACTGGTTTTTGTAATTTAACAAATTATAAGCAAAAAAAATTATACATTTCAAATTATCAAGAAACAAAAACAAACAAAAAACAGAATTTTAATATAATTTTGATAAATAATTAAATGAGCAGTGAAAACCTTAAATTGTTCCTCGGAATTAAATGTAAATTGTCAATTCGACACTACAGAGAAGTGTAAATATTACTTCAGTTATACCTTAATTATGAAAAAAAATAATAAGATATTTTGGATTTAAAAATACATGTAGAATAAATCTATGCAGTGAAGTATTTGAACCTTCAATTCACTATTTTGGTGAAAATTATATATTTTTAAACAATGTTTAAAATTTCGCTACAATTCTAAAATATGACAAGAATTTTTTAAAACTTATTTGTTTAGTAATTCGAAAAACTCTCTTTTAAAAGAAACAAGACAAGGAATAGACAGCCTCGAGTCAGCTATAGATATAGCTGGCGAAGGCAAGCGTAAGCTTGCCTTCCCCTTTGCCTTCTGATAGGTGTGAAAAACAATAATTGTCCCACCCACTATTTACTTAGGTCAATATTTTTGAGCGAAATAATAGTTTCTTTTTCGTGAGAATAATTTTTAAAATAAAAAAATTTTAAAAATGCGAATTTTGAAAATCCGAAAGTTGTACTGGGTTGTGCTAAGCGTGCCAAACAATTATTGTCTTACCCACTTTTTACTCAGGTTTATATTTTTTAAGGAAATACTAGTTTCTTTTTCATCACAATAATTTTTCAAAATGAGAATTTCAAAAATCTGAAAGTTGTGCTGGGTTGAGCTAAGCGAGCAAAACAATTATTGTTTTACCCACTTTTTACTCAGGTCAATATTTTTTAATGAAATACTAGTTTCTTTTCATCAGAATTATTCTTAAAATAGAAATATTTTTCAAAATGCGAATTTTGAAAATCTGAAAGTTGTGCTAGGTTGTGCTAGACGTGCAAAACAATTATTGTCCCACCACCTTTTTACTTAGGTCAATATTTTTCAATGAAATACTAGTTTAAATTTCATTAAAATAATTTTTTAAATCAAAGAATTTTCAAAGTGCGAATTTCTAACATCGAAAAGTTGTGCTGGGATATGCTAAGCGAGCAAAACAATTATTGTCTCACCCACTTATTACTCAAATTTTGAAATGCAAAAATTTCGCAAATGCGAATTTTGAAAATCCAAAAGTTGTACTGGGTTGTGCTAGGCGTGAAAAACAATTATTGTCTCCCCCACTTTTTACTCAGGTCAATATTCTTGAATGAAATACTAGTTTCTTTTTCACCAGAATGATTTTTGAAATCCAAACATTTTTTAAATGCGAATATTGGAAATCTGAAAACTGCGTTGGGTTGTATCAGGCATTAAAAATAATTATTGTACTATTCACTTTTTACTCCGATCTATATTTTTTGATTGAATGCTGGTCTTTTTATAAATAATTTTTTAAAACCAAAATTTTTCAAAGTGTGATTATCGAAAATCTAAAAACTTTGCTGGTTTTTGCTAGGTGTCTGAAACAATTATCGATCCACACATTTTCCCTCAGATTTATATTTTTGAAGAAATAGTAGATTTTTTTCCTAAAAACATCTTTTGAAGAAAACATTTTTCAAAATACAAAATTTACCAATTTAACAGTTGTGCTAGGTTTTTCTAGGCGTGCAAACCAATTATGGTCGTATACACTTTTTACTTAGGTCCACATTTTTTAGTGAAATATCAGTTTCCTTTTTCCTCACAACAATTTTTGTTTTCAAAATTTTTGAAAATGCGAGTTTCCAAAATCTAAAAGTTGTGCTGGTTTGTTGCTTTTCCATAAATAATTTACTCAATCCAAATTTTTTCAAAATACGAATTTCGAAAATCTAAAAGTTGTGCTGGGTTGTGCTAGGCGTGTAGAACAATTATCGTTCTATACCATCTTTCCTCCGGTCTATATTTTTTGGTAAAAAACTAATTATTTTCCTGACTTCAACTTTCTAACATTGCTTTGAGAGCATATATTGTAAATAATAACAAATGGTTCAAAGAATTATTTATAATCAATTCAATTAATAATTGCTTCGCCATAATTTAAAAATTGAAAATAAGTTGAAAACTTCAGAAATACCGGGAATTTTTAAGGCCATCCTAAAAAAAATTTCTATAAGTAATAATAAATCTATTTTTTTTTAAATTTCGATTTAATATAGGATAATATGTTGAGGTTAAATAGTGTATCGTTTTAATAAAAATGCTAGGATATTACGCATATACTTATAATATAAATATTTTTATTTATAACAATACCAATGTTCATTAAAATTGAGATATGACACCTTTGAAATCGCCATTAAAATCGTGTATATTAAATTTCATTGATACACGTGAAATCACTCCGATAATTTTATTGTACACAAAATCAAAATAAATTTAGCAGTGATTTTTGATTCTTAATAATAAAAAATGCTATTTTCTTCCTGTTGACAAAAAATAAAATTGTATTTTAAGCCAAAATGCTTCATGACGCAGACAAACAACAAACTTAACCTACACTCCATGGTATTCGCATTCAATGTCTACTATTTAGGACAATTTATTACATAAACAATTTTAACAAAAAAACTTCTTTCAACACTTACGTTTGTTAACATGAATTAATTATTATCCCACTATAATTTAAAAGTCGACTAAAAGTGGAAAAATTTCAGAAAAAACTGGAACTTTGTAGCATTATTGTAAGAGAATATTATTATATGCAATAATAAATTGATTTAAAAAATTATTTATGTTAAATTTAAATGATTCATGTATAATATTCAATATTCATACTAAATTAGATTAGACTTAACCTAATTTTACATATTTAAATGATTTTCTTGGATACATTCATATTTTTCAAATAGGAATTCATATCAGTTGAACGTAGTACTGGAATATCGATAAAAAAATATCTATATCTGGGAAACAAAATATCGATATTATCAATATATAGGGTAAAAAATATCGGTTGTGTCGATATTTGAATATTCGTGAGAACACTTTTTTCAAGATTCAAAACTTTTCTGTACGGGTCTTTATATTATCAAAAAAGAGGAAAAATTTATGCTACTTATTTTTTCTTTTTCATCAAAATAAAATTTACCAAAGTTATATCACTCACAAAATTCCAAAAAACACAGGAAACTGAACATTTTAAGCCAAATAACGCACGACATGAAAAACAGTCAAGCAAAGAAAAATGTTGCATAACACAAAATTTTGAAAGAAGCTAATAGGATTTTTAAGAGATTTGTCTAGCCTGATTTTTGAATTAGGTTTTTAATTTTTTATATGTAAACAAATATGACGAAAAATAGAACATTTTTTCTATTTAACGTCTATTGTGACCTGAGTAAAAAGTGGATGAGACAATAAGTGTTTTGCACGCGTAGCACAATCGAACAAAAGTTTCAGATTTTTGAAATTTGCATTTAAAAAATTATACTTTGTAAGATCACAAAAATGGTTTTTTGTTAATTTCGGTTTAAATTTTAGTTCTAGAAATAAAATTTACATAATTTAGGCATATTGGCTCCAATTTTCGTTTTTTGGAAAAAAACTGCGACACGATAGATTATATGCCTTGCATAATTCAGCACAAAATTTTTTTTTCCAAAAAACAAATTGGCGTTTCTGTCCCGGAAATGTTTTTTTTTGGAATTCTGACTAAAATTTTGACTTTTTAAAAAAATCGTTTGCGGAACAATTGGTTACCAACCCAGCACAACCTTCAGATTTTTGAAATTCTCATTTTGAAAAATTTTTGTATTTAAAAAATTATTCTGATGAAAAAAAAAACTAGTCTCAGAAAAGTTTTTTTGGTAAATTTTAGTTGCAATTTGGATTTTTTCGAAAAAAAATGCAGCACAATTCAGCACAAACCTAGCACAATGCAGCGCAACTCTTCTTTTTATGAAAAAACAAAATGGCGGTACTGGCTCTTAAAATTTTTTTTTGGAATTCTGGCTCGAATTTTGATTTTTTCGAACAAAAAGTTGCGGCACAATTCAGCACAAGCATAGCAAAATTCAGCACAACTTAAAAAAAAATGGCGGCGCCAACTTCTTGGACATGAAACTCAGCCTTTCTCTCCCTCATATAATAGGCAGAGAAAGTCAGATGATCCATAAGAAGTACATTATGAGAGACAGAGACAGAGCGCTACATAAATGTGAGGTTATGTGCCTTGCTCCCTTTTATAGGTATACAATAACGCAAATCTTGCACCCTTTTTGTTAAAAAATAGTATATGCACCATGGGAGCAATAAAGCATTCGCAGACTCGCAAGATTTTGGTTCCTCGCTTCGCGCGTGCCCAAAATTCGTACTCGCTGCGAATACTTCATTTTGCTCCCTTGGTGCATAACCCAACCGAAAAGAATCTTTGAGTATATACTAAAAATTCTTTAGGTCAAAGAAACTCAGAGAAATTCTTCGCATGCGCTCAGGTAGATATTTTTAAAGGTCGAGGAAGCTCGTTTAAATGGTTTGAAGGCTTTAAAATATCCTTTCCGAAATTGAAATAAGAATACGATCATAAATAACAAGCAGAGAGGCTATCTCAATAGAGTAGCCGTCACTTAAGGGTCCTTCGTTAAGCTTTCGGATTAAAATTTAGAAGTAGATTTTTTTAAATTTCATAGTTAACAGCCTAAAACATAATAATTCGGAATCTACGGGTTTCGATGACTTCAG
>NC_046659.1:4115925-4127532 GCF_010883055.1 Belonocnema kinseyi | reverse complement strand
TAAGTTATAATTATAAATAAGTATAATGAGAAAATTCATCAATTAAAAAAAGTGTTAATAATTTGAAGAGAAATTTAAAAAGGGAGAGCGGATTAGCCACGATCAACTTCTGTAAATAACTCTGCCCGCCCGGTACGTGAAGAATACAAAAGGAACATTATATTACCGTCGCACCACTCTCAAAAGGACCACTAAAAGGATCTTGAAAAGCACCGAAATTTCTTAAACTATCTCCGAGACTATTTTGTTTCAGATCGACTTTGTTTATAGACTCAAATGGGCCAGGCAATTTCGCCAAAGAAAACTCAAAGATTTCTTTCGGTAGGGACGCTACTATTTCTGCCAGGGCATATAAAAAGGTCCATGATAGATTGAATATTGTTAAGAAAGTTAAATCGGCATTAGGATGAAGAAAATACATAAAAATCAAAAATAGTTTTGCACTTCGTACATTGCCCATCGCGACAGGAGCACTCCGCAGATTGGCTCAGGACGCTTCGGACAAAGCCTGAAGTAAAGAAGTGTTTCGTACATTGCCTGACACCGCTCGAGCAATCAGCAGAACGACCGGTCCGGGCACACTGGGCTTTGCTGACAACATATACACTTTTTTTGGAAGTCTTAAAGTTAAGACTATTTTCTCCGGGAGTCGATTAGTTTTTTGAAAATCTTTATTAGAAATTAAATAAATGAAAACTTAAATCACAAATTCAAATTATTTTGATTTGATGAAAAATGCGATTCAAAACACATTTAACAACTATAATATTTTTAATAAAACACCTTTTGTATCATACTTGATTTTGTTTAATTTGCCAATTTTCATTAAAAATATAGAACTATGGGCATAGAGGAGACGTATGTCTAATTGAAAATTTGAAACTTTTTGTGTGAAATAAATTAAGAGTTCGGATTGTTCAGGCTAGAATTCTAACTCTTGCTTTCAAGTATTTTGTTTAAAAAGTGTTAAAACTAGACATTCTCAATCAATAATGCTTCTTCTCGTATGCTGGTGAAATCGAATTACCATATCTGTATTACACTAACCATAAGAATGAACTTACCTTCATAAATATTTAATTGTTACCTTGCCATTTCAATATTATTTTTTTCGACTAAGTCAGACTGAAAATGTGGTTAGGAAAGATCAACACTATCGCTCGCAGCGGCGAAGATTAGTAGTAAATACAGCGGAGAATTTCAAGTCAAAAATATACATTTTTAAAGTCTCTTTGAATTCATAGTAAAAATGAGCATCTATATATTCTAAAAGATTAAAATATTTAATTCAGTTTAATTTTTCTTTTCAAACAAGTAAGCCGCATTTTATCTTACACATTTTCTCTTATAAAAACGAAAAAATCACAAGTTCAGGTTTTTTAAAAATGTTTGTTAAATGTTTTTTTATTAATTAGAAACAAGTCAATCATTGCACTTTTGTAGGCATTAACTCATTATATACAGTGCCGTAACTACAACCGTGCAGTCTCTATCGCAGAAATGTTCAGGAGGCTCCTCTTATAAAATTATAAATCAAACAGCGTATAAGTGTAGCTGAAATACATTTTAAAAAATCTGCCCGCCTCGCGGGCACATTCTCATCGCACGCGGTTCGCTTCGCTCGCAAGTTTGAGAACGTCTAGGGCACGCGACTGTTGGTTCCCGCGGTTCGCGCTTGATAATATATTTACCTCGCGCTTCGTGCTCAGTAATGTATTAACCTCGCGCTACGCGCTCGATCTTTGTGCATAGACTTTTAAAACTAAGGGTGAAAGCATCGACAATAGTAATTTGGCAATTGTGAATTCTCTTTTGTTAAAGCTCCTGCGGATTTAACGAACACATTCTCATAACGTATCTCGTGCTTCGCACTCGAGTTTATCCCTAAAAATTGTATATGAATCCCATAAATGTAAATTGTTTTAATTCGTAACTTGCATTGGTATTGAAACAGACCAAGTTTCATTGTCCCGTTTAAAAAAAAGCGCATTCTTAAAAAAAATTTGCTATTAAACGTTTTATTGCAGCTTTTGTCGTTTTTCTATAAACTATATTTGCTCATTTCCTATGTTTTGTTTATGATTTAAACTTTACACATACGGTCTACTGAGCAGCCTTATACCGATTTTTTAAATAAATTATGCATATACAGGGTGGACACCCTGGGGCTTACCAAAAAGTATGCAACCCATCTTACACGCAAAAGTTATTCTTATGTGAGTGTATGCGGGGTTGCATACATTTTGGTAAGCCCCAGCGTGTCCACCCTGTATATATATATATATATATATATATATATATATACACGAGGTGTGTTCAAAAAGTAAGGTGACTTTTCAATTTTCGCGGGCTACGTACATTCAAGTTTAAATTTTTTTGTTTTGTTGCGTTGGTACACTCGTCACGATCACATGTTCACAGTTTTGACTATATAGCTCGTGTTGTGTTTCTGGCAGAGGCGTAAAAGGTTAGAAGGGTTTCCTGTGCTCGGCGATTTTCTTCTTTCGAAAAAAATGGATCAAAGAGTTTGCATTAAATTTTGTGTGAAAAATGGAATCCAGTGCTCTAAAACTCTTGAAATGTTGACAGTTGCATACGGTGAGTCTACTCTGAGTAAGAAAAATGTGTATAAGTGGTACAAGCTGTTCCAAAAAGGCCGAGAGGATCTCGAAGACGAACCTCGCCCTCGACGTCCCAGCACGTCAACAACAGATGAAAACGTTCAAGCAGTGGAAGAAATGGTGTTCAAAAATCGCCGAATTACCATCAGAGAAGTTGCTGAAGATGTTGGCATATCGGTTGGCTCATGCCATTCTATCTTTTCGGACGTTTTGGGTATGAGACGTGTGTCAGCGAAATTTGTTCCAAAACTGCTTAATTTTGATCAAAAGATCCGACCAAAAACAGCACCACAGTCATACCTCAGCCTCCATATTCACCGGATTTGGCCCCCAGTGACTTTTTTCTTTCCCCAAAACTGAAGAGACCCATGAAAGCACATCGATTTTCAACGATTGAGGAGATAAAAGCTGCATCGCTGAACGAACTCAAGGCTATACCACAAAAGGATTATCAGAAGTGCTTCGATGATTGGAAAAAGCGTTGGCACAAGTGTATTATATCTGTGGGGGATTACTTTAAAGGGGACAACATAAATATTGAGGAATAAATGAATATTTTTTGAGAAAAACATAAAGTCACCTTGTTTTTTGAACACATCTCGTGTGTATATATATATTTTGAAAATGCGTTAATATATTTGAAAATATTTGAAATACTATGAAAATGTTGCATGAAAAAATGTAACTTTTGGATTTTCCATTATTTTATATGCTGTAGAAATTTGATTTATCAAGAAAATTCACAAAGTTGTTATGATAATCTTCTAGGGCCTTTAGAAATCAAACTTTTTCTTCTCTTGCCATTTTTTTCAAATCGTCGTTATTTGGCTTTAAATGTTCATTTTCGTGTGTTTTTTGGGATTTTGTAAATGCTATAACTCGAATAATTTTAAAAAGAATGGTCTCAAAAATATTCAAAATGCGCTCACTTTTTGAATTTTCATCCAAAATGACTGGCTAAGGAACTAACGAACCAGAGGGGTACAATGTTTGTCTTATCATTTGTTTCCGATGTTGCATAGTTTGACCGCAAAATGCAAATTTTGATTTTTGATTATTTTTTGTGCGGTCAAAATTTAAATTTTCAATTTTTCGACAAATTTTAAAAAGTTGATATGATAATTTTATAGGGCTATCGAAAAGCAACAATTTTCTTTTCAAGTACTATGAACAACTGTACAGAGAATTTTTTAATCATAAAAAATGTGTACTCAAAAATTTTCAAAATGGGCTCACTTTTAGCATTTTTATCCAAAATGTCTGACTAACGAACTTGGAATTTAGCTTAGGACACTAAAAGAGTGTACCAAAGGCCAAGCTAATGGATTATATTTTTTTGAAAAGTCGTGCTCACAGACAGACAGGAATAAAGACAAATAGACATTTGACCAAAACTGGGGGGGGGGGGTGAGTCAAATTTTACACAAATATAATACCTTCTCTGATGAGAGTGTAAAAATAAAATAACTCACATAGATCTTTTTATAAGATAATACAAATTATATTTTATTTTAGACAATTTACATGATAAATTATACATAGTTCTGACTTAAAAATTAGTATCGCACCATTAACAAATTTATCTTTACGTTGCTATATTGCAATTCGAGATTTGTTTATAGTCATTTTGGAAATTTTACGTGATGTTTTGAAATCGTTTTAAGTATTCTCTTAAAATTGAAAATTATTGAAATACGCTGAATCACACTGAAATCTATTGGATTGAAAATTCTGGATTAAACATAATATTAAATGATTTTGAGTAGTAAATTTGGTTAAAAACGTCGTGTCAATGTTTAAACAATTTTTATTCGTAAGCAATCCATGCTCAATTCAGAAGAAATGTGGAAGGAAAAAATGAATTGTATAAACATTGCCATCAAGCTTTTAGCAGAATCTACTACTCCTCATAATAATAGAATGTTAAGTTCAATTCATATAATGCGGTTTTAAAATATTGTTGGAAAAATAATTGTTTAAACAAATTGAATTTGTTTAAATAATTAAAAAATGGTTAATACACTCTTTCAAATTTCTATAATTAAAATAAATAATTATTTAAAACTGCACAAGAATGAATAAAATTGAAAATAAAAAATCATTTTACCACTGGCCGTAAGGGGCCCCCTCGCAGAAACAGGCTCCCCGCAATGCGGGGTTTCGCGATAAGGAAGTTACGCCACTGTTTATATATAACACTCTGTCAGAAACTTTAAAACAAGGAATTTTGACATAAAAATAGCCTACACAGAAGATTAAGTTTTTTTTTTAATAGCTCGACTAATCTCCGTCCAGGCCCCTATCCCCGCCTAGAGACATTGCCTAAAAGTGTTTTCTGACTAGACCCCGACTAGTTCTCAACTTTTATTGAGGCCAAGTGATGTCCAAGAAGTTAGCAACGCCATTTTGTTTAAAAAAAAATAAAAGTTGTGCTGAATTGTGCTAGGTTTGTGCTCAATTGTGCCGCAAACTTTTTTTTTTAAGTCAAAATTTTAGTCAGAATTAAAAAAAAAATTCTGGGCCAGAAACGCCATTTTGTTTTTTCGAAAAAATAAGAGTTTTGCTGAATTGTGCTAGGCTTGTGGTCCATCGTGCCGCAAATTTTTTTTCAAAAAAATGAAAATTGGAGCTAAACGTAAAAAAAATTTCGGGGCAGCAACGCCATTTTGTTTTTTTTTCGGAAAAAATAATATTCTGAATTGTGCTAGGTTTGTGCTGGGTTGTGCTAGGCGTGCAAAACAATTGTAGTCCGACCCAGTGTTCACTCAGGTCAATATTTTTAAATGCAATACTAGTTTCTTTTTCATGAGTATAATCTTTAAAATAAAAAAATTTGCAAAATGCGAAATTCGAAAATCCGAAAGCTGTGCTGGGTTGTGCTAAGCGTGCAAAACAACTATTCTCTTACCCACTGTTCACTCAGGTCAATATTTTTTAAAGAAATACTACTCGTAGTTTCTTTTTCATGAGAATAATCTTTCAAATTTTAAAAATTTTGAAAATGCGAATTTGGAAAATCTGAAAGTTGTTCTGGGTTTTGCTATGTGTGCAAAACAATTATTCTCTTACCCACTTTTTACTCAGGTTAATATTTTTTTAATGAAATACTAGTTTCTTTTTCATGAGAATAATCTTTAAAATAAAAAAATTCGCAAAATGCGAATCTCGAAAATCTGAAAACTGTGCTGAGTTGTGCTAGGCGTGCAAAATAATTATTGTTTTACAACTTTTTCTCAGGTCTATAATTTTGAAGGAAATACTAGTTTCTTTTTCATCAGAATAATTTTTAAAATACAAAAATTTTTCAAAATGAGATTTTCGAAAATCTTAAAGTTGTGCTGGGTTGTGCAAGGCGCGCAAAACAATTGTTGTCCAACCCACTCTTTACTCAGGTAAATATTTTTTAATGAAATACTAGTTTCTTTTTAATGCGAATAATATTTAAAATCAAAAAAATTTCAAAATGGGCGTTACAATAATTGTTTTTCACACCTAGCACAACTCAACACAGTTTTCAGATTTTCGAAATTCGCATTTTGCAAATTTTGGGATTTTAAAAATTATTCTGATGAAAAAGAAATTAGTATTTCATTAAAAATGATAGACCTGAGTAAAAGGTGTGTAAGACAATAATTGTTTTGCACGCTTAGCAGAACCCAGCACAACTTTCAGATTTTCGAAATTCTCATTTTGAAAATTTTTTGATTTTAAAGATTATTCTCATAAAAAAGAAACTAGTATTTCTTAAAAAAAATATTGACCTGAGTAAAAGTGGGTGAGACAATAATTGTTTTGCACGCTTAGCACAACCCAGCACAACTTTCGGATGTTTGAAATTCGCATTTTGAAAATTCTTTGATTTCAAACATTATTCTGATGGAAAAGAAACTAGTATTTCATTTTAAAATATTAACCTGAGAAAAAGTGGGTAAGGCAGTAATTCTTTTGCACGCTTGGCATAAACCATCACAACTTTCAGATTTTTGAAATTCGCATTTTTAAAATTATTTAATTTTAAAGATTATTCTCATGAAAATGAAACTAGCATTTCATTTTAAAATATTGACCTGAGTATAAAGTGGGTGAGAGAATAATTGTTTGGCACGCTTAGCATAAACCAGCACAACTTTCGGATTTTTGAATTTCATGTGTTGAAAATTGTTTGATTTTAAAGGTTATTCTCATGAAAAAAACTAGTATTTCATTAAAAAGTATTGACCTGAGTAAAAAGTGGGTTGGACTACAATTGTTTTGCACGCCTAGTACAACTCAGCACAACTTTTAGATTTTTAAAATTTGCATTTCAAAAATTCTTCTTTGTAATGCCCCAAAAAATGGTGTTTTGTTAATTTCGGTTCCAATTTTGACTTTAGAAAACAAAATGTTACGGCACAATTGAGCACAAACCTAACAAAATTCAGAATAATTTTTTTTCCGAAAAAACAAAATGGCGTTGCTGGCACGGAAAAGTTTTTTTTGGAATTTTACCTCCAATTTTCATTAAAAAAAGAGTTTGCGGCATAATTGGGCACAAACCTAGCACAATTCAGCACAAATTTTGTTTTTTTGAAAAAACAAAATGGCGTTGCCAACTTCTTGGACATGGCCAAGCGTGGGTACTGAGGCGAATGTTTTCATATCGAAAAGTACACCAAATTTCTGTTGGCGCTAACCTCAGGAAATATTCTCTCACTTATGAGAATTATATGAAACGTGTACATCATAGAAGCTCGGAAGTTTCTCTTATAACATAGAAATTCCAAAAAGTTCCATTGGTTCTTATACAGTTTTGAATTTTCAGTGATTATCGACGTACCAAAGCAAGATTTTTCTAAAATTCTCAGGCGAAAACTATTTAGGATTTCGCACTGCTTTTAAGTCCTAAGTAACGGCCTTCGATTGTACCTATGGTAGGGCCGGGAATGGGAAAATGAGACTATACGTACTGTTATCTAACACAACGCTGCTGGAGGTTGGTGACCTTCTCAGCATAAAACACCAACCAGCTGTGACCCTTATTAATCGAAGTTTTGTGGGACTGTTGTTGCTACTTGACTCTCTACTCTAGACGCTTTGAGAGAATCTTTAGTGAATTATTAGGAGATGAAGCAATAGGGCACCACAACTGCGATGTAGAACACGATGCGATAGAAAGTGCAATTGAGAAAGTCTGTGTCACGAGTTCATGCTCGAGTCATACAATTATTTGCCACTTAAATTTTCCACTGTTATGTAAATATTTCTATTTGTGATTCCAATCGAATTGACGGTTCTCTTCTTAAATACTTTTGAAAATGAAAAAGATGTAAATTCACAAATTAAGTTTAAAAAAAATTAAATTTCATTTTATTGAAAAACCTTTATATTGACGAAAAAGGTTATACTAAATATCACTGTTCTATAAGTGAGGGATCTTTCATAGATTACGTGACGTGTTTTTTCCTTATACTTTTGTGTTCTAAATAGATTCGAGAAGTGTGAAACTATTCTATAAAATGAACAAGTTGCGCTATTCTATAAAATTCCTGATTACTTTAAAAGTGGTAATTTGTTGTATAATGAGAATATTATCACGGCTTATAATGGGAAGGGATCGCGAAATGCTGCCCAATAGTAAAAAAATTGTTTTTATTATTAGATTTATCTTTTCTTCAATATGGTTTATTTTTAACTAAATAGGAACAAAAAATCAAATATGCATTTTTAGATTCGGGCTTCTCTTTTCAAGACCCCTAATATATAATAATATATGTATTGTTATAACAAATGAAATACTTAGAAGATTCGAAAATCAAAACATTTTGCAAGTCTCTACTAGTGTCTTTGAAAATTAACGCAGATATTAAAACAATCAATGATCTATTTATGCCATCCACCGGGTGGGTATATAGTGGTATGACAAAAATGTCATCCATCACCCCCCACTATTTAAACCCTTTTCAGTTTTCCCAATAACTTTGCAAGATTGTGCACGTCCAGCCGCACAGTGGCACGAAATCGCGAAAAGCTGACCAACAGTTTAAAATTTTTGTAGAATGGGCCAACTGCCGTTACTTGCGGGTTTTTGGGGTCGCTGATTACGAATCCGATGTGAAAAATTAAAAATAAAGAAATGGCGGATTCAATAATGTGGGCATTGGTTTCGTAATTAGCGACCATAAAAATTCTCTTATGGGCATGTGACAGCCAAATATCTATATTACCGACCTGACTTTATCAGTTCACTGAATACTTTCTTGAACCTAAGCATTTTTTTGTAAATAAAATATCAAGCTGAAACTTTGGAAAATGTATTAGAGTACACTGAAGTACGTTTAGGTACTTCATTTGGGTAGGAACTTCACTGAAAATTATTTTCGATCGAATTAAAAATGGGAGCCTTTTTCATATATTTTTTCAGAACATCGACATTTTTTAATGTTCGAACTACCTAAACGTGCTCTAGTGTACTCTAATACATTTTCCAAAGTTTCAGCTTGATATTTTATTGACAAAAAAATCCTTAGGTTCAAAAAAATATTCAGTGAACTGATAAAGTCAGATCGTTAATATACCCGGTAAGAAGGCTTGCATTAAAAAGTATTAAAAATTTGCATTCATCCAGTAGGAACGTGAGAAATATTGAATACATCTGGATCCCGTTTTTGTCCTCCTGTTTTGAATTTCACAGCAGTTGAAGTTATCTCTTAAATTGAATCCCTTTCTGTACTTAGCGCTGACAATATTTTTCTGAATACCACAAAGAAGCCAAAAAATAGAAAAATTTTAATCCCTTTTAATTTCGAAAATTTCGATACTTTTACTGACTGTTTTTTCGAAAAATAATGAGATAAAAAGCTTTTTAAAACAAAGGATTTGTCATTTTACGATATCGGATCAGTAGACACACCACTCATACCTGCCCATAGGTGAGTGTGAGTTTTGAATGAGACACCGGCTTTTTAAATCGGCCACGTAATTTTTTTCTCATACCCATTCAATAGCGATTATGAATCAGGATTAACCAATATAGGAAAAATATTTTCGATAGAAAATTTTTAATAACAAAAAATTGATTTGAATGGTTTAAATTATTTATTACAAACTAGTTAAATGGGCAACTTTTAAGAACATCCTGGCTTACATTTACATTTACATTTATATATTACATTTACATTTATGTTTGCGAAGCAAATGGATATGTGAGAATTGCAGAGTTCGTTTCTAACACGTGGACTCCCTGCAGCCGTTAGCATGTGCACTGAATAAATGTAATGTCAGTGACGCTTAATTCATAATAAATCTTATAATTCTTACACAAAATAATCGATTGAAAGCCATTGTAAAAGGAGTTACAACTAAATAATCATTAAATTTAGAAATAAATTGTCACATCAATTATAATATATAACAAAATTATTTAACTTGAAGTTCTGTAATTTTTGTTCAATCAGAATTGTCCTAATCAAATGCATTACTTTATACTTCTCATTCGAAAGAATTAATTCCTTAAAATTTTAGTCTGCATATTCTACTCAGTTTAACATAACCTGAGGTGACATACAATTGGCAGATTCACGCTTATTGAAAATTTCTGTGTGTATATCGTATTTTTACTATTCGTTGTGATCTTTTAAGAACTCCATTTCAAATTGAATCTCAACCCATTCATGTGCACATTAATGAATTGGATGAATGAATGTGGATGGCAATTTTAAAGCACCGCTCTCAGGTCACCGATTAAAAATATGGCCAACCCATTGAATTTTCATTCTTTCAATCTGCAAATGACAGATACGCAATTCAAACCGACTCGATTTTTATCGGTTCTTTTTTCCTGGGAACATAGTTTCTATTCCTCCGTGTGCAACATAAGATTGGAATTTTTAATTTTTTTTTCTAAAGGTGATTTTTAATTTCATGCTTACATGCTTTATTGTCGATTATTTTAATGCCTTTAAGTCTCTCCACAAAATATGTGTGCATGCATAGCTCCTATTCGTTTTTGTGGAATATAATTTTGTAAATACAAATTTTTTGTCTGCTATAACGGTTCAGTAATTTAATAATAATATTTTTTATTTTTCAAACAAATTATAGACATAACAATACAATAAATGATAATAATTTCATTTATCAATGTTGCCCAGGAAAAAAGTATCCTTTAAAAAGACGACTCTGTGAATTGTGTATCTGTCATTTGCAGATTCAGAAAGTTAAAACAGAATCGGTTTGCGACTACGTGAATCGATCGTTTTCTCAAGCAACTTCGAATCTGCCACGTACTGCAAAGACTATTTCACGGAGGGTTATATTTAATCGGTTTCCTTCTTTTTGAATGAGATCGACTTTTTTGGTGTTAAGCTGCCATATTTCACACGATCTTTTAAATTTATAAATGATCGAAGGCTAAAAGAAATCATACGCAGGTCTACTAGATTCCTTTTGCTATTTCAGTTATTCGTCTTTTACAGCATATAAGTTAGTCAACAAAATTATAACGACTGAAAGTCTTTAAAAAACAAATCAACGGCAATTTGGAATTCCAGTGACAGATGCGCAATTCGAAAGCCTTCGAAACCCATTCAACAGAAGTGAATGGATTTTTATTTCCTGGGTGTGTAAGGTAAACAAAATTAATTTATCTTTAAACGGATTGATAAAAATATTCTTTGACAATACCACAAATTATTTCTATTAACATAATTATCTTATATTTATAACTGATCGATTAAAAGTACTAAGTTTTTCGTCTTCAAAGTGATATTATTCTCTATCTTTGTATTCTTTCTTTTTCATTCCTTCATTTTTAATTCGTCTCAATACGCTTCAATTACATTTTTCTAAGTCGATTAAAAATAATAGATTTTGTTTTTTTCTTACTCGTTGGTGGAATTTTCGACGACGAAAAATGCACGTATTAATAGGAATTCAGATTCTGAACTTTTCTTAATTCTTCTCTTCTTACCAGGCTTTCAAAGTTATTAGAGAAACTGAAAGGGGTTTA
>NC_046659.1:4113118-4115915 GCF_010883055.1 Belonocnema kinseyi | reverse complement strand
ACAATTTCGTCATAGCACTATATACCCACCCGGTGGATGGTAGGAATAGATCCCCGTTTGTTTTAATATGTGCGTTAATTTTGAAAGACACTAGTAGATACTTGCAAAGTGTTTGGATTTTCCAAACATCCAAGTATATCATTTATTATAACAATACATATATTATTATATGTTAGGGGTGTTAAAAAAGAGAAGCCTGAATCTCCAAATGTATGTTCGATTCTTTTGTTCCTATTTAGCTAAAAATGAACCATGTTGAAGAAAAGATAAACCGGATATCATGTAGAGGTGGTTTATCGCGGGTTTGTCTTTAAAAAAAATCCTTTTTTTGGAAAAATGCTGACCACAATGCAAAATTATTCGGAATACATAAGATGTTGCTTATTAAAGTGAGCTTTTTTACATACTTTTTTATTTTAATACGCATATTGAAAAAGACCTGCGAAGAACATTCACGAACAAAATTGTAAACGTCATTTTCCTTACGTCTCCCTTCACCTTATTGAAAATTATAATTAATTAAAACTATTGTATAAATTAGGGCATCTATATAATACTTAGGACTATATAAACATTTGGTTGAAAAACAAATCTCTTGGGACCCTATTAGAATCCTAATAGTTTCCGAAGTCGGAAACGATTCCAATACTCGGTGACGTTTCCTACGTCATTCCTGATGTCATAAACAATTAGGGTCCCTACTTGAGTTTCAACGTCAGTCAAGACGTAGGAAACTATTAGGATCTGACGTACGATCTGACGTTGGGTTTTCTAGTCGGGTAGTCATGGGAATACGTTTTAATTATCTACAGTCTTCATTGAGGTAAAATCAATCATTGATATTTTTTAATTGACAAGTTAACCAACTCAGTAAATTCAGACAAATAATAATTATGTCATATGCAGAAGTTTGAGTCTGATCAGAGAAATTGGGATTTTCAGGTACGGTCACTTTAAGAAGAATGCACCATATTCTATTCAGCAAGTAACGAAACCAGGTAGACCAAAAAACAAAATACATCGTTAGAACAATGAATTTCAGATTTTGTATAATATCTTATAAGCGTGCAATGTCGTAAAGAATCTTAAATATTAAACATGAAAAAACCTCCATGGAATGGAAGATTTTAGACAGGTTCTAAAAATGATGCAACTAGTGCTCTTAGATGCCCTGTGTAAAAAATCCCATTTAAAAAAACTATTACTTTAATCAAAAAAATACTCTGTCGATTCCTTCACACACAAATGTGTTGGCATAACCAGCTCGTTTTTCTAGTGGATCTTTCAAACGAACATGAATGTTGCATCTAACATACATAAATGACTAAAAAATGTATCTTCATAAATTTCAGTGTTTTGTTAAACGTCTGATAATTGCACCAGATATATCCGGTTCTAACTAGTATCTTCGAGTCACGAGTAATTACGATTGTCCACGCACGTTTGACACTTCACACGATGTTACACAAATTGGCGTGTCCTTTATCATAAAAGAGCCTCCCACTCTTATTTGTACGAAGCTAATTACAGCTTTAATAATACCATGTGAAATAGGATGATTCATACCCGGAAGATTTACTACTTAAGGTTTTACAAAAGTTATCTCAAACCCAAATAGATATCACTGAAATTAAAAACAATTATCCTTTTTAACGCTTCAAAACTGCCTGTAACTTTTTAGATCAATTCGCAAGCCCGTTTTTAAATAATTTAAATTTTAAATGTTGTCAATTTAACATAGGCTTTTATGGGAGAACAACATTCCGTAGTCCATAAGTGAAGTTGGCAAGGGACTTTAACAAATAGATCTTCTGTTAATTTCAAGAACACATAGTATGTATATCAAAGAGCACTATTGCAAAATTTGGACTTAATCTGCTAACTATTTTATGAGAGAATCATCGAAAGAATAAAAAAAAGTATTCATTCCACGATTACAAACGACTGGGGAGTCAGATCCGTAGCAACACCGCACAGTTTGTAGCAAACATATGTATGATTCAGGACCGTTTTATTAGAAAATGTTCAACTGCCGCAAGATTGTAATAAGAGAAGGCGCTTTTGCTGGGTACTGAATGTAAAAATTGGTGTAACTCAATTATATTGTATTCATGAAAATAAAGGCAGTGATTACTTATAAAAAAGGTATCAGAATAAATTGCTGTTTCTGCAAATTATGCTCAAATGAATGAGCATTAATAATCATTATTCTGAAATTAATTACAAAATTGTAGTAATTGAACTTTTTTTCCATTTTTCCCGATGTTCATATACGTTTTTGATCACAATTCGACATCTCCATCGATATTTTTTTTTGTTTTATAACAATTTAAACAAAAAAGTATTATTTGTGTGGAATTTACATACGAGGTGTGTTCAAAAAATAAGGTGACTTTATGGTTTCCTCAAAAAATATTTATTTATTCCTCAATATTTATGTTGTCCCCTTCAAAGTAATCTCCCTCAGATATAATACACTTGTGCTAACGCTTTTTTCAGTCATCGAAGCACTTCTGATAATCATTTTGTGGTATAGCCTTGAGTTCGTTCAGCGATGCAGCTTTTAATCTCCTCAATCGTTGAAAATCGATGTTCTTTTATGGGTCTCTTCAGTTTTGGGAAAAGAAAAAAGTCACTGGGGGCCAAATCCGGTAAATATGGAGGCTGAGGTATGACTGTGGCGCTGTTTTTGGTCGGATCTTTTGATCAAAATTAAGCAGTTTTGGAACAAATTTCGCTGACACACGTCTCATACCCAAAACGTCCGAAAAGATAGCATGGCATGAGCCAACCGATA
>NC_046659.1:4072567-4113018 GCF_010883055.1 Belonocnema kinseyi | reverse complement strand
GGAACAGCTTGTACCACTTATACACATTTTTCTTACTCAGAGTAGACTCACCGTATGCAACTGTCAACATTTCAAGAGTTTTAGAGCACTGGATTCCATTTTACACACAAAATTTAATGCAAACCCTTTGCTCCATTTTTTTCGAAAGAAAAAAATCGCCGAGCACACCAAAACCTTCTAACCTTTTACGCCTCTACCAGGAAAACAACACGAGCTATATAGTCAAAACTGTGAACATATGACCGTGAAGAGTGTACCAAGAGAACAAAACAAAAAATTTTAAACTTGAATGTACGTAGCCCGCGAAAATTGAAAAGTCACCTTACTTTTTGAATACACCTCGTATATATATATATATATAACTTATGTTTTTTGACATTATCATGCACCCAACATGCAGATATAAGTATCAAAAAAAGTCTTAATTTTCGTTTTATCAAGATGGATTAAGAGCCAAAAGTTTTATTTAGGCAAACCTAAATTAATTTATAGCTGTAAATTATATAAAGTTCAATATTGCTACTCTGCAAAATTAACAAGCTTTTGACGATATTGTAGATATTGTACCTAGTGTACATTCTTAAAAGAGATCACAGCGTTTATATCATGTATGAACCTATAACAGTACGTATTATTGCTCTAATTTCGTGTTACAATATTGGAAACATTGCCATGCAATATAATCCAAGAAGTGGCGCTCCGATCAGGGTGACTGATCTCTATATTGTATTGTATGCTCGTAAGAGACAAATAAAAAACTTAATTCAATTTTCTTCTGGTTTACACACTGTTAATGATTTATTTAATGGTATTGCATGTCTTTTGAGTGACCTTTGGGTTTCTGATCGATTGTTTGCAGCATTGCGAACGCCTCGAGACAGGGTCTCATGCATGACAATTTTACTCAGTGTGTTTGTTCTCAGTATTGTAAACGTCTGGACACAGGCTCCCAGGTATGACAACCAAACTGTTAATGGATTGTTTGTAACATTGTGAACGCCAGGAGACGGGCTCTCAGATAGGACAAACGTACTTACAGACTGTGTGTTTGTTCTCAACATTGCAAGCGTCCTGAGACAGGCTCTCAGGAATGACAACCATGCTTCTGATGGATTGTTTTCCAGCATTGCGAACGCCTCGAGACAGGGTCATAGGCATGACAATTTTACTGACTGTGCTTGTTCTCAGTATCGCGAACGTCTGGAAACAGGCTCTCAGGTATGACAACCATACTGCTAATAGAGTGTTTGCAATACAGTAAACCCCTCGAGACAGGCTCTTAGGCAGGACAACGTACTTACTGACTGTGTGATTGTTCTCAACATTGCAAACGTTTCGAAACAGGCTCTCATGTAAGACAACCATACTGCTAATGGATTGTTTGCAACATTTCGAACGCTTCGAGACTGGCTCTCAATCATGACAGACATAATGGTGGTGGCTTGTTCGCAACATTGAAAACGCTTCGAGAATGGCTATAAAGCATGATAGACATATTGATTGTTGATTGTTTGCAACATTGGAAACGCCTCGAGATAGGCCGTCAGACATGACAGACATATTAATTGTGGATTATTTTCAACATTGAAAGCGGCGTGAGCCAGGCTCTCAGACATGACTGACTTATTTAAAATGATAGAACATATGTTTTTCTTTTGTTATATAATTTTGCTAAAACCTTTATTGGAGTCTAATAAGCTGATTTTGAATTTGTTTCTCCGCACAGAGAGAGATAGATGTTCAGAAGGAGATATTAAAAACCTTTATATTTAACCTTAGTATGGGTACTACGGCATGATATGTAACATCTTCTATTTAGTGTAAAATATATTAAGGGGCTGTTTTGTTTATATTGATAATATAAAGTTTGTGATATTGACCATTCATATCTGGAATACTTGCGGAATAGAATCTAAACGGAGCGGTGTCGCTGGCGGGTGGCGTGGCGATAGGGGATTTTAGCGATAGGGGATTTTAGCGATAGGGGATTTCGCGTTCAAAATTTTGGTAAAGAATAGATTGATCAGCGTTGAGCCAGGCTATATGAAAATTATTGCTCGGGGATTCGGATATCAAAGGCATAGGACTGCAATATGGGATACTTTTGGATTTTATGGATACTTGCATGATTTACAGGTGATTTCTGCATAATTAATAAATATTTTGAATCTGTGAGATTCTGCCCTTTCATATCTTGGATGTTGTTAGGTGAAATATTCCTTTTGGTATATATAGATGCTACACTTAAGTGGGGCGGATGGGGGTATTGCCGGCGCCCTTCTGGTGATCGACGCTTCTCAATGAGGATGCTTTTATTAAAATTTCGGAGTATTTTAATGTTTATTCGGTACAAAATTGCTGGATTTATATAATTATTAAATTACATTTTTGTTGCCACCTACAGATCGACATGTTGACACTATAAACATTAGTCATGTCGTTAATTTAAAAGTCTTCTGAAATTGAGAAGAAAATGTTTTTCTTATTTTGTGGTGCTTTCAGAGGTGGGATAATTATGTTTTGGAATGTAATTGAATGAATATTTGTCTCAAATTTGAGTGGGTTTAATATGTTCAAAGTATTCTTATCGTATCCTCGGAACCGACACAGAACAGAAGCAGGTTCTTGCGGAATTATATGCATTTATGTTGATTTCTATGTTGCTATGATTGCTATTTGCTTTCTTCATTCCTAGGACATTGGCTGTTTAAACGATTTAATGTTCAATATATTTTAATTGATTTTGAATTTCTGAAACTTAAAGATCAATCACCGACAACCCAGAATGAATTTGGCAAATTCGTGAACTAATGAAATAAACATAACCACACAATATCAAAGATATTTCTTTTCTCAACGACTTAGTCTTTTCTTTTGAAAACACTCGTAATTATACAAATGATGTACCTTATTATCTAAAGCAACTTAAATTCATAATATTTCCTACAAATAACTTTCTAATTTGTTTTAAATTCAAAATCAATATCGGTGTTGTGCACTGGGTGTAGGGTGTCGTTTTCTAGGAATATTAATTAATATTTCCTTTTTTCTAAAACCTTTTTCTTGGGGTGTCGATTTGCCCCTGTTTACCCTATCTAGAAATTTTGCCCATAGTTAAATAGCTAAGGTGTTGACTAGTAATATCTGGATAATCTTATTTAGTATCTATTTTTCTCCATGTGGGTCTCAAAAATGCATGGGAGTTCATTACTATCTTCCTAGCCTTCTCATTTTCTGTTGTTCGATGTTCGCAAGACGAGACCCCTTGCTGGGGATCTATTTTGTCAATGAGATTGGTTGCAGGTCTGCAAACATTCCGGAGTTTATGACAGTTCATGGGCACATCTCATTTTGAGAGCCATGGACTTCTGGAAGAGCAAATTGTCCTTGGTAACTTCGATCACACATATAAGGAAGCACTTTCTCACATTTCTCACATTTCAGTGTTCCTGTAAAAACGAATTCCAGCACTGCAGTCTACAAAAACGTTCTATCCGCTAATGAGTGAATCCCGAGGCAGATCCACCGCCTCAAAATAGGACTCCTAGCCAGGCTTAAAGTTACTTCTCGGTTCCTAATTACACGTGTCAATCCATCTTGTGCTATTTATCACCAAAAACCACAAAGCCGGTAATTTCCGATTGAATTCGTTGTCGTTTATGTTATAAACAGCATCATGGCACACTTCATGATATTATTACTTGAAAAAGGCCTTCGACTGAGGAGACGCACCCTTAAGACATTGAGAAAGTTCGTTTGATTCGAAATCGGACTATTCGGGTTCTTTCTGCTTTCTGACAGGTTCTGCTTGCTAACAAGTTGCTGTAAGGACCTTAGATGGATACCAATTTCGAATCAGATCCCTTCTCGATCCTGGCTCTGAGACCAGATCTTTATCCTGAAAATTAATTCCCCCTTTGATTGATCATAATGGGCCATCAATGTTTCCCTCAACATGGTTGAACTCAAACCAATCGAGATTACTGGTAGACGCCAGACCTCATCATCTTGATTCTCGCCCAATAATTGTCACTTGTCGATATGAATACTTTTCGACACAAGGAACTGAAACTCTCTCTTGCAGCCACCTACGCTTGGTTGGACTCACGAAGCGTTCTCGTTTGGATTCAAGGGTTGACTCTTCCCACTGACTGATTTATGCAGCCAGTCGGATGTAAGAGATCGAGCGGGTTCTTCAACACCTTTTGACGTCACGTCCCTACAATTTAAAATCCAGCTGATCGAAAAGAAATGTATCCTCCACATTTAACTTAGTTCAGCCTGTAATAGAATGTAATAGATTGCA
The DNA here is from genome assembly GCF_010883055.1 of Belonocnema kinseyi. Taxonomy (NCBI): domain Eukaryota; kingdom Metazoa; phylum Arthropoda; class Insecta; order Hymenoptera; family Cynipidae; genus Belonocnema; species Belonocnema kinseyi. The sequence goes on along the minus strand of NC_046659.1, from coordinate 4,108,712 downwards.
CGTTGTTTGCGCTTTAAACTTCTTTCTTAGTCTAATGTAGAGCGCTTTGGACTTGTTGATCAGCGCCTTACCCCCGAATAAGGAATGCATTATGTCCATGACAGGCGTTTCTTTGCTCAATCAGTGGGTGACTAGTTTGGCGGGACTGGCCTCATTGGTACTTTCATGCGCCGTTGGGTCATGTGACCAGTGTTGATTCCTTACAGGGTGCACTTGTGCGATATGCATCTGAAACAACGTATCCTTATAGTACCCACATAGCATCCCTTCCGTATCATGCAACAAAAACAAAAAAAAAACACCAAAATTGGCATTTAACTGGTTACAATTCGGATTCTACGTTAAATTTTCCATTAGAGTGTCAGGGAGTATTTGCGATAGTTTTTTTCAGCGTCAACAATTTTTTAAATTATAATACCTACCATTTACATAGGCAAAAGGCGGCTTCAATTACTACTTCTTTTAGTAGCTGTTGATAGGCGTTATCCGTCGGTAACTTAGAATTTCGGCTGGGCGCTAGCGCCATACATTGGAAACCTGAGAAAATAAGGCTGCGACGCAAGTGGCAACAAATTACTGAAGTGACTATGCATGCGCTTGAAATGTCCATCTTTCTGTTTTTTAGCTTTTGTTGCATAATATGGAAGGGATGTGTACAAAAACTACGAATTTTACAGAAGTTTCGTGAACATTGCAGTGGTAGCACCGTATCACCTCCATTTTTTGCGAACTCAACAGGACACCTGTCCCACCTTCAGATATTCAGTATGCAACAGTCTTGCCGCTAGTTCTTCCTTCAGTTCTACGAAATCCTTAGATTGTCTATACAGATTTTTTTCGTGAGGCTGACTCTGCCCTCTCCAACAGCCCTAGCAGATCGATTGAAAGTAAAGGATACTCTACAGAGTATCCTCATCGTATCCACATAGTATACCTTCATTTTTATGCAACAAAAACTAAAAAAAACAGCAATATCAACTTTTAAATTGGTGAAATTCGGATTCTACGTTAAAATTCCCATTAGAAGGTCAGGGAGTAATCGAAAGAGATAATATGTGGATACTATGAGGATAATCTGTTGAGTATCCTTTCCGTTCAATCGGTTGGCTAGGGAGATTTCCGTAGCAGTTTCTTACGGCGCACAGTGGCCGATTTTGGATTCAAGTGTTGATAACTTATGTGTAGTGTCAATCTTCATGATAGATTGTAGATAGCATCAAAATTAATAGCTGCTACTTATTTCTTCGAAAAAAATGTTAGAATTTTTTATTATTTATTTAAATAATGAAAAAAAGTAACAGATAAAATTCAAAGCTATTGTGTTTTCAATGTTAAATTACATGGATAATGTTTTCGTATAGTTGAGTGGCTATAATCGGCGCTCAGTACAGGCATTTTTAGGTCACTGGCCCTGATGATTTCTAGTGGTTTCTTAGTTTAGGCAGCGTTCTGACAAATCGAAACACTACACATAAGTTATCAACACTTGAATACAAAATCGGCCACTGTGTGGCGGCTTCGACTTCTTCCACATCATTTGTTGTGTGGAGATCCAAGACCTCGTTTTCGGTACGGGGATGAGCTTGCGCACGCTATCCCCATCGCCTACAGCCTCCTTAATAAAAGCCGTTAATTTAAATCTGTGCTTTTTTGCAGGTCCTTATTTCACTAGGACCTCTCTGTCTCTCTTTTCCCTGACCTTGATTCTTAGGCGAAGGGCGTCAGGCTTCACTATCTGCTTAAAGTCATTCAGGACCTCCTTGTAGCTGAAAACCCTCGCCTCGACGGTGCTCGGTAAAGGTTCACTCTCTCGCTTTTTAGGTTGTTAAAGAGAAGCCATGACAGATATTTCGATTTTAGCCTCCCTCTGGTCAATACTTGGTTTAATTCCCCCAGGGGAACGCATTGACCTCAGTAGTGTAGTGATGCCGCACATCAGGCTCACCGCCCTTCGACATCTTGGTTGTTTGTAGGTAGTTGAACTGCCTTTCTACACTGTCTACTGGAGCTTCTGCTGGCTCCCTTCTTCAGTGTTTATTTAGCTCCATGTCCCAGCCGAGATGAACGCATCACCCTGAGTAGCACCATTTAATATAACGGGCTCGTCAGCCTTCAAACATTCTGCTTTGGGCGTGGTTGTTAGTTGGTATGTGTCTGCGGTCTGCAACTCTTAGTTTGCAGCTTCGCTGGCTCCAGATTCATTCCCGTGGCTTGTGTTCTGACGTAAGACCGAATCCACCTAACTGGCTATGAGATCTCAATGATCCTCAGTTACACCGCGCTTAAGGCTGGATGTCCATTTGCCTCTGATTTCTCTATTGTAGCTTGCCTGCCACTGATGAATCGTTTGTGCCCTGGTTTCCCTTTCGGGTGCAAACTTTCCGCACTCGGGTTTTTTTTCGTGTATATGGCCTTCCGTTTGAAGCACATCAATAGGTATGACTTCGGGAATCACTAATTTCGTTCTTCTGCACCTCTTTAGTTCCCGTCTGCATTGGGATCTCTAATTAAATCCTCTTCGTATTCAGAAGCACTATTTTGGTATTCTCAATAGCTAATCTCAAACCATGGTCTGTCATCCATCGTTGGAACCGTCTCATAACTTCATTATGAGGTACTTTATCCGCGTTGTCCACGAGCTTCATATCTTTTGTCATCTCGATTCGTACCCTGACGGACCGAAGGAACCGAAAGGAGCCTCTACAATGTACCCTTAAAGACCCCACTGAGTCCCCCTTCGGTTTCTTCTTAAAAAACTCAAAGAAACAGCAAGATAAACTTTTAAATTGTTGAAATTCGGATTTTACGTTAAAATTTCCATGAGAAACTCATGAAGTAATCGCAATCCTTTTTTTGCGGCGTTCAAATTTGAAAAAATGTCACTAACTTCTGTTGAAGATGCCTTCAAGCGCATATCTAATAGCTCAAGTAATATGCTGCGCGCAAAGTTTAAAAACGAAATTCAAAATTGGCAAATAAATGTAAATAAACTTATGTAATAATTTATATGTCTAATTTTACATAAATGTAATACATTCTTCGATAAGAATAATATGAAAAATGACATCTCGTCTCGTAATCTCAAGGAAAATGCTTGACTGCTTTAACTTGAATCGCAGCGTTGTTGTCTGAGGTTTCCACTGCGTGGCGCTAGCATCCGGAAAAAATTCTTAAAGTTACCGACGGATCGCTTATTAATTGCTACTTGCAGAAGATGCACTTAAAGCCGCCTTCGGCTCATGTGAATGACAGGTATTTTATTTTTTTAAGTTTTGAACGCTGCAAGAAAAAGTTTTGCGATTACTTCGTGATTTTCTAACTCAAATTTCAACGTAGAATCCAAATTTCAACCAGTTAAAAATTGATCTTGCTGTTTTTTATATTTTTTAAAAGAAGGAAATGAAGGGGGTCTGGGTGGGGTCTTTAAGGGTACTTTGCAGGGGCTCCTTTCGGTTCCTTTGGTCCGCTAAAGTAGGATGCCATGATAAGACAAATTCCATAGCTCTGGTCCTAGGATAGATCCTTGTGGCAGCGCTCGCAATGATATTTTGTTCATAGAATCGTTTGATCATTTGGTAAAGCAGCCATCGATCCTTCAGGTAATTACTTAACGTCCGGATAAAAGCGAGAAATAATACCTAAAGGTCATTTTTCAGTCAAAGTTTTAACGGTATATGTCAAATATATATCGCATAATTTATAGAATACATTAATTACACTTTTCCATCATGAAATGTGCGATAATGGTAACAGGTTGTATACAGTAAATGAAATTAATAAAACATTTTAAAATCCCTTTTAAATCCTGGAATGCAAATTCAAATTTTGTTACAGTCTAATTTATTTATTTTACACACACGCCTTTACTCAAGAATAACAAATTAAAAAAAAAAAAAGATTTTACTTTCATTAAAGCGAAATAAATGCATAATTTATATACATTACTATATAATTATATAAATAAGTGAATTAAGTTACTTTTCTCAGCAGGATGTAACCTTTTAACATGCTTTCTTAAATTTTCTTTTAATCCAAGTTCTATATATCTCTGTATTTGATGGAATACAACGATATATAGAACTTTTAAAGCATATTTTGTTTAATTTTTTTTTTTACAAATTAATATATTTGAAATTTTGTAAATATCAATTATACATCAAAGAATTATCAGTAATAATTTCGTGAACAAAGACTAATAGGGAATATTCTTATTTTTAATTAATTATTAATTTTCTTATATAAGTCATTGCCTTTGTGGAACAGGACGATCGGAGCGCCACCTATCGGCTGACGAATAACTTCATTTATCAAGTGGAACTCGTAAGCGACAACAGCTTCTGCAGCAAAAGTTGAAAATTCAGATCGGGCTTCGCTTCTATGTCGAATACAGTATGACCGGTCCCAATTTCAACTGCCTCTCCGTGTTGTAGAGATCCTAACTTTGGCATACCGTGTTCATCTTACGCATAGCTAGCGCCAGCGCAGTACCTCTTCATACTAAAGTGGGATTACTACCGTTTTGGTGGAGCGCGCTATGCGGTGATTGGTTAGGAGTCGCCGCTCTATACTATTGGGATCTGAAATCATGACGTCAAAAGGGGGATTTAAACTAAGATGGCCGGCGACAACAGGGCCACTTTGCAACTGATACATTGTGTTGTTAGTGAATTTCAATCATTTTTCGTGCTTAGTATGTCAAAGATGTTACTCAGAATTACTGAAATTTGTAAATTTACGTTATCCGCAGCTTCGTGTAGAAATGTTGTGGAAGGAGAAAAGGTGTTACACGCTGGACACATATTATTTTATGTAAAACAGCCGGACGATTGAACGAGCATAAAGCTAATTGATTTTTGTTCACAATCGTCCGGTTTGCAGTACCAGTTTTAAGTACCTTTTCCCTGCACTGCAATCTACAAAAATTATATTTTCAGATCATAATTGAGCATGTTTTTTTCATATATAAAGAAGGAAATTATTCGATGTTTATACATATCGAAATTATTTTCGAGATGTATAAAAATTAAAAACGATTTTGCTTCATGTATTTTAGGGAACCTATAATTACTTCCTGTCAAAATTACTTTTGCGTTTCCTCTGACTGAATTTCATACCTAGATCATCTATTTCTGTATTATCGGACATTTTTTTATTTGATGATTTAAATCGTAGCATTCAAAAAATAGATTTATATTCTACTCTGAACATCACCGGAATATCACACAGCCTTTTAAAAATGACCCCGTTATTTAAGTTCCAAATTTAGCCACCAGGTGGCGTATCGCTGTATTTCAGATCCCTATACTCGCGTCCCAAATTCAAAAGTCGTATCTACAGTTTCTGAAATTTTATGCAGGAGATGAAAACGCGTTTTAAGTTTTGCTGAAAACAATAAACATAATTCTCAGTGAAACATGGATGTTTTAGACTAATAAAACTCAAATTTTTGATAACAATTTTTGATAAAAAGCAGAAAACATTTTTATTATTACTTTTAAACATGTTTTTTATATATGAATTTGGTTAACAGTGATGGTAAAAGATTCAAAAGGAATATGTCACTTGCGAATGATTAATGTAAAATACAAATCCTAAAGCAAGAAAGCATTCTATTATTTTGCACATTTTTTTTAGAGAAATATATTTGAAACCCTAAAAACGGTAATAATCTACTAGCAGCGCATACGCAAGTAGGCACGTCATTAGAAATTATGACGAACGTTTGACCTTGAAAGATACATAAATATTTTCCATAAAATAGGCATTTGCGCAACATATAAGCTCATCATTAGTTACACAGGAAAAGTTTTCAGGTCTTAAAGAACACCTCCATTGTCATAACTCATTTCAACAAAATATGTAAATATGACTTTTGAATTTTGAACGGCAATATAGGAATGGATCTTTGTGCCCTAGTGGCGTTCAAGGCAACCACACGTGAGTAGTAATTGGCAACTATAGGGTGACTGCCGAAGTAGTATACCTATGCCAAGTCGGCGAGACTACTGCGTAGTTCCAGCTGCCACCGACAGATGGCGCCACTGGCGACTGGTATATGTTATAACGTCTTTGAAATTCATCTTTGGTTTGAAATAAAATTTCATCACTGAAGTTCACCCAAGAGCGAGATTTTTAACGATGCTGAATGCGAAATGAGAAAATCAACCCTTCGTTGAGGAAAGCTCAGAATCCATCGCTGTAATAAATTTTATCGTTAAATTTGGTCAGAGGTGTACTTATAGCAATGCAGAAATCGCACTAAAATTTAAATCTCTTACCAATGACTTAAAACCAATTACAGTACACAGGGCTGCGCACTTCTACGATTACACTGGATGCACATTAGACTTAATTGTTCAGGGTTAGGGAAAAGTTGACATTAAAGTTATAAAACTTGTAGAGAACTTTCAAACGTAGAATTTGACCTGTTATACATATGGGGTTGACGCCTCTAACCCATCCCCACGGTGCCCTGAAAACTACCCTTAAATCAAAAAACGTACAGTCTTCAGGAAATTGACTCTTTTAGGCAGTTTATTCTTCTTTTTTCGTAAATTATTCCTATAGGTCAATTAGAATGTTTACAAATGTTCTTCAGTCAATTTCCATTTATTTAAATAAATTATATTTGTTTAAATAATCTGTTTTTCTCAAAAATTCTTTAAAATCTGTTTTTTGAGGTCGCAATGGCAGTTTATTACCTCAAAAAGACTTTATTTATTTCCAAATTTCTTTCTATTGTTTAAACAATTTATTATTATTATCAATTTTTAACTTTTTTTCCAAATTATGGTGGGGAAGTCAGCTTTACTTTTAACAAACCTATAGATTTCAATTTGAAGGTATCTTGTCTACATTATCTATTAAATCCTCAATTGTTTAAACAAATTCAATTTGTTTAAACAATTTTTTTTCCGATTCGGCTAAAATTCTAGTTTTCTAGATCGGACTGGCCAACTGTTATTTTTAAGTGACATTCATATTTTCAAATAATTTCAATTGTTTAAATAGTACAACTATTATTTATTTTCAACATTTCATCAAATCATATTGGAAAATTGATCTTCTATGGTAACAGAGTCATGATGTGACTTCTTTATCAATCAATTTTAAAAGAATTTTCTCACACAAAATTTGGATATTCCTCTTCTCTACTAACAGTTCTTTCGTTAAGTGCTTAAAGTCTCATTGAATACTAATGTACTAATGGTCACTGGCGACTTTTACTAACAGTATTATAATATCTGATCTCAAATATTTCTATTGAGAGACTTCTCCAACATTTATATCTAGCAGAGACATTCGGCTCTTTGTATAATTGCATTCTTATTCCCCACTTTTTCGTAAGGACCATCCATGTTGAATAGGGTTGCTTCTTCCTTCGCTCTCCTGTCCCTTTGTACCGTTAGTAGTAGCCATTAGTTTCTCGGCTGTGACACTGTTGGCTACATTTATATTTAACATGGCAGAATTACGGAAGAAAGTGTTTTTAGTTTCTTTTGAAGAGCAGCAAATTATTGGAAGTAAGCTTCCAACCAATTTAAAGTTTTGAGAGTTTTACTATATAATATGAGATACGTGAAGTTAAGTTTAAGACTTATTTTTATTATATTATATTATTATATTATTATTTTTATTATTTTTGTCAATAAAATGGTTTATCTATTTATTCATTCATATCATGATTTATTCTATGTATTTGCCGAAATGTCTTAGGCAGCTTAGAGAACGTTGAAATTTCGTAAACACTAAGTATTTTTACGTAATGTTAATTTCTTATGTTTTAAAGAAATTCTTGAATTACATGCTGATTGCTGACGTTGTCTATACGTTTGAAAACGTTTTTTCGAGCATTATTAAAAAGTTAAATCATCCATTTGTGATTATTAAATTAAACTGTTACATTCCTTTTAATGTTATCAAGTAAAAAAAATTATTAACATTAGAATTTCATTGCAGTTTTTCATTTTAGACACTAATGTGGAATTGGCATCTTCAACTAGTAGCAGTGAATCGCCTACGGCGTTTCACACCAGCTTTTCTTCTAAATATGTGGAAATGGAATCATTACCTGGTCCATCTGGTACCTAAATACCTTCGAGAATAACCGTTTTAAATGGAAGACTAGCTTCAGCTCTTGACTCCATGACTCAGCATACTGGAGATCCGAAATGGCGACCAAACTTTGAAAAAATGTAGTATATTCAGGGATCGGAATCTTTTAACTTCGTTCCAATAATAAGGGATTCTGGAGGGGCTCGGGTTCGAACTGAACCGTGAAATTTTCTAAAGGATTCGTTCCGAATCGAACAGTTTTAACGTAAATTCTTAACATGTCAAAGGTTAAATGATTTCGGCATTTAATGTAAAATAAATAAATATAAAGTTTGAACAATAAATTTACTGACACTTGCCTTATTATTGCGAATCAAGAAGCCACATTTGTACAAAATAATTATCTTGATAGTTTCTACAACATTTAAATATCTGATACCAAAAAACAAAATTCTTGGTTGTAAATTTATTTTTTAAACTGATAATGTAACCGTTTTTTGAAAATGTATCTATTTTGTTACAAATTATTTTTTGGTTGTTTTAAAATAGATTTAAAAATGTTTGAATTTCTGTTTTCGTTTACAAATTCAATTATTTGTTTGGAAATTCAATTTTATGCTTGTAAATTTTAATATTGTGTTGAAACTTTGATTTTTGGGGCATAATAATTATTTTTTAACCGAAAATGTAACTATTCAATTTTTCGTTAAAACGTCATCTTTTTAATTGAAAATTCAACTATGTGATTTTAAAATTGATGTATTTTGTTGCAATTTCGTGTTTTTCAGACACACTTTTTCAGGCATACTTTTTAAGTCCTCAAAGAAAGGACGAGTTCGTTAACCAGCCATTTTTGATAAAATAAAAAAAAGTGAGCACATTTTGAAAAGTTCGGACCACTTTTTTTTTAATTTTAAAATTTTCTGTACGGATATTTATATTGTCAAAATAAAAAAACAATTGATCCTAATGACTTTTTTAATTAAAAGAAAATTCTTAGAGTTGCAGCATTTTCAAACTTTTTAAAATTAACCGAAATTAAAAATTTTAAGCCAAACAAAGTCCTATATGAAAAAAAGTCAAATTTCGATTGCGCAAAAAATAATGCAAAATCAAAAATTCCATTTTATGGACAAACTATGTAGGATACCAAAAAAGGTGAATTAAGAAAAATTCTTATTCCAGAGAAGATCTACAATTTCGTTAAGAATCACTTCTTGGTAGGACGCGTATTTTTTGTTTTATTCGTGAATAATAACATAGAAAATAAAAAAAACTTAAATAAAAAATTTGTTGAAAATTACGAAAGTTACGAAAAAATGATTGAATAAAACCTGTTTACAAACGTCCGTCAAAAAATTGAGCTCACAGCGCGAGTTTCAAGATTAGAATGCGTACCTGAAAGCCTACAGAGCTTTGAGAAACTTAATCTTTGACTATACTTAATTAAGTAGACAATTCAGAATATGAAGACGCATATAAATACTGCCATCTAAAAGAAATATTTTTGATAAAGCTTTAATCAAGCATTCCAAATACAAAGAATAAATATCCGAGCGTGAAGCGAGACGTAACCCGTTATACAGCGCGAAGTGCGAGATTCAATCTTTGCGCACTTTGCTCGCCATGAGAATGTGCTTGCTAAACGGGCATATTTTTTCTTGAAAAATTATCTTTTTAATTATAAATTTATCTTCCAACTTATTTGGCGGTGAATTATTCTTATTCTTTGACAGTTAATTTGTTTTAGTTAAAAATTCATTTGTTTGGTTGAAAATTCGCATTTTTTTGGGTGAAAATATTAATTTTTTGAACTGTAAAGTTAAGTATAAACTAAAATTTTCAGTTAAAAATGTATTTTTTTAAAGTCATTTCTTAGGTTGAGAATTAAACTATTTTGTCAAAAATTCGTTTTTTATTTGTTAAAAATTAATTTTTGACTAAAAATATGACTAAGCCATGCACAGTGTGTGAATGGTATGAAGTCAATTATTACGGTATAGTTTATAAAGCAGCGCACTTGTAGCCGTGACTATGGTGGCAGTGGTGATGATGATGGTGGTTGAGGTTCAAAATTAAAGTAAAGTCAAATCAACGGTGATGTAACGTTAAATCAACCTTTAAGTAACTTTAAATCAACGTTGAAGTAACGTTTAACCCACGTTGCACAGAATGTGCACAGGTTGTGGTGGATTACTTAATGTACTTCAGTTACTTAATGTATGCATATATAAAACCCGCCTTACGTAATTCCTCAATGAAAAAAGAGGATATTATGGGTATAATTCTCTTTACCTACAGTCTGCAAGGTCAGGAGCAAACGAAGACGATAAACAAGCACGATAGGATCATCATAGAAGGGATAGTTCGTTGCTAGGCTTTTTTTGAGCAATACCTCACATTGGGATAGAGAACCACTACCATTAGAGTATCGTTTGCATGGAAACAATTTCGCAATAATTTTCTTATACTTGGTATTATTGCTCATACGAATAGGTTCGGAGGGACTTTAATGTTTTTTGTGAGCGTTTGTGTTGATGAGGATTTCTTCATAGTTATTTAGGTCGCTCGAGCTTATGTAAGACTCCTCTGGTGCCTTTCTAAATAATAATGCAAGGAGGCCAACAGTTTTCAAGTACTTTTTATCTTCCACGTAGATTAATTAATCATCAAAATCGACAGGTGTATCACCAATGATAAGAGTTTCATGAAAAACTCTTTAAATGTTTTTGGCGCTAGTAGTGTAAATTATTATCGAGTGAGCTTGCTTTATTCCCATAGTATTTTATTCGATTTCTGATTAAGAGTATAGTATCTTTTGCTTTATCAAACATCACTCAAAATTTTTTGAGATTTAAAAGAGATAGGGCATAATACAAAGTTGATTTTTGCTTTTGAAATGTTTATTTATTCTTAAAATAAAGATACAGTGAAACTCTGAGCCTGGACCGGTCTTGGGACTGTAGAAGGTGGGCAATTACCTAGATAAAAACGCGATTGATTGTTCACACATTAGAGACCGCCACTCACTCCGTGCAGCTCCTTTTACTCTTACTTGCGGTGCAATTCTCGGAAGGACTATATTAGTGGGCCGTATCTCTACGATTCACTGTACTTATGGTAGTAGTGGGTATAATGTATGCCAGGATTTTTTCGGGGAGGGGGCTTCGAATTTTTTTCGGAGAGGGCTTCGGGTTTATGTATAGATAAAGAGTGGGGGAAAAGGGAATTGAATAATGAAAAAACTTAGTTTCGGGGGGGGGGGGGCAAGCTCCCCCCGTGCTACGCCACTGAACCTAACTAACTATGAAGAAATCCTCATCAACACAAACTTTCACAAGAAGTATTATATACCACCACCACCACCACCACCAAAGACAAACTGTCTTTAGGTTTGTGAAAAACAAACGCGTCGTATGTCTCGATATTTCTTAAATCTATTGAAGTATCCGAAGATTGTAAACCTTGTTAGGGACATTTCTTAATGTCACTAGCTAGGAATTTTTATTATTCGTCAGGACCGATGCTCATCTCGTTAGGGCGTATATGCGAGCTGATCTGTTAACATCTTTTGTACCAGACGACTTAATAAACTGTTATTAATTTTTAACAATTCGTTCGTTGTTCCTTTGAACCACCCCGACACATTTACTTCTAACATATCAGAAGTGGGATATGAACGGTTCGCTCGCAAAAAAAGTTCGAAAAGTTTGTATGACGCAACGTGGTTTAAAGGACGCCAACGAACGATCGAGAGCCTCCTTGTCGATAGAGCAATTTTCCTCAGAAAAATTGTAATACAAGTGGCAAAACGTGAGAAAATAAGGGTGCGTTCCCCTCTTCCTTTTATCCTCTCGAAAGTTCAAAATTTTCGTGACTTTCGAATCTTTCGTGACAAATTTTGCGCGAGATCATTTTCAAGAGATCCTTTTCAAGTGGACACAGCCAGTCAATTCAACACTCCGATGCCGACGCAAAGTACTACGTCTAGTGTATGGATTTTTTTTACTTGCGCTAGTGAGTTAGCAAACATCAATGACCAAAGAAATCGTGTCCCGCAAGATACGGATCCCCGCCAAGTGGATCTTTTTATGACATGGCAAGCAGAAATTTTCGGTTCGATTACCCAAAGGGAAATGGAAAGAAATTAACAACAGAAAGTTGGACGCTGGAGGTCATCAAATTTCCTATTACTACTTGCTTATACCGGTAATCTATTTAACAAACCAAAATACGACTATCAATTACCAAAAGAGCAAATTCTTATTGGACTGTGGTCGAAAGATCTATCGTCAAACTTTAGAACAAACCCCCATACAGATGATCTGCTACATGATCGGAAACATCAGGCAAAACTAATGACGCAACGAATAGAAAGAATTCGAAATTAAACAGATTCTACAAGGTTCAGCGAGGAGACTAAAAATGAAAAGCCAAAGGATTTAAAGGACAAACAACCATCAAACTCTAAGAAATTCGACCCAAAAAAGTTGAATCCAGACAAACGACCCCCAATATAAAATGAAAAGGAAGAACCTAAGCGTTACAATTGTAACACTTATGGTCACATCGCTAAGGATTGCCCCTAACCAGAGAAAGCAATGGAGTGCACCAACCATAAGAAAAAGGGCCACATAAAAAGAAGCTGCACTTCACAACTGCAATCAAAACAAGCAGAGAAACTTTAAATTTCACATTGTGGCAGAAATTCGATACAAAAATGTTTGAGAGAAGTGACTATCAACGGGAGTAAGTTTAAAGGCTTTATTGACATAGGGAGCTCTGATTGTACAACAAAATTGTCAGCGTTTTTAAAATTCAATATGAAAACAGAAGAGTGATTACCGTGCTTAAGGAATTTGGACCGAAAACGTTCAAAGTGATATCTACAGCGATTTTGAATTCTGACGTGATAGTTTGCAGCGTACTGGTAATAACGATTCCGATATGTGTTGTTCCAGATCCCGAAGACTTCTTATATAATATCAAAACAAACCAGTTGAGCGAATCGTCAGCTCTCACCACGCAGGAGATTAAATTGCCAGCTCACTCCATAAATTTTATAAACATCCTGAGCTTCTCAGGAAAACACTTTACTCCCGTACTCAATTTAAGCCAAAAAGAAAATATTTTCCCCAACGAATCTACTATCGTGTGTGAAGAATTGAGTGAACTACCGAGAGCAGAGACAAAATCGATGAATCGAGCACCCATACTACAAAAGAACGTCGATGTAGGAGACAAAGATACGCCGCAAGAAGAAACCTACGAATTAATTGACTTTTTAAACGAACACCGATCCTGTTTTTAACTTGTTCAGAAGAGCTAGGTTGTACAAATCTTTTAAAAATGGACATTGTTGAAAAGTCCGGAAGCAGACCGGTAAGTTTTAAATCACACCATTTAAGCGATATTAATAGCTACCTTGTGGAAAATATTTTATGGAAATACAGATCAGTTGGCATTGCAATTGACACGGATTCGCCTTATTCAAGTCCGACTTTTGTAATAGATCGTGAAAACAAAGATCCGCGATCAGCCACAGACTACCGAAAGCTTAACAGTCAGACAGAAAAAATTAATTTTCCTTTGCGGAACACTGACGAGCATCTAGCAGGGTTAGGCTATTGCGGAATATTTACTGTGTTAGATTTGGCTCAACGGTACCTTCAAATACCCCTTATAGAAGGGGCTAAAAGAAAAACAGCCTTCATAACACTAGAATAAAAGGATCAAATTAAGAGAACCTGGCCGGAAATGAAAGAAAAACTTGAACCTTGTTTAACGCCCTAAAAGCAGCAGGATTGATTCTTAAACGATCGAAATGTAAATTTCTCAAAACTGAAGTGATGTACGTAGTTTACAATCTATCAAAAACGGGGGTCGAATCAACGAAATTTATAGTTGATAGCATTTGCAATTTTCCACAACCGCAAAATTTACACGACTTTCGTGAATTTTTAGGGCTAATAGGTATCTTTAGAAGATTTATACTCAAGTCTTCTGAAATCGCAGAAGCACTGCATCGGTTTTTAAGAAAAGACGTCGCATTTACTATTAGAAATAGAGCTCCAATCTGACCCCAGCTCTACGATTCAACAGCTCATGCAAGCCAATTACAAATCTGGAGAGCAAGCGATTCAAACGATTTAATCCCATTTGATGAGGACTCAGACAACCCAGAAGATAAAGATCCAGCAGAAGATCAAAAAGAGTTGCAAGATAACGATTTCCAAGAATCTTCAAAAGAACCAGATATCGAAATTGACAGCGGAATCAAATCGCGACCAAAAAACACGATTAAACGACCAAATCGCTTTGGTTACGATAATGATTGTTTTTGAAGATTAGATTAACAGAAAGAGCTCACAATTCTTTTATTATACTTCATAGGCACAGTTTAAGATCAGAAAATGTTGACACAACCATTGTCTTGAGGATGAGCCAGACTTTAAGGATGGCCGAGAATCTGCGACATTCCGTAATGTCACTAGCTAAGGATTTTTATTATCCGTCAGGATCGATGCTGATCTCGATAGTGCGTATCCGCGAGTCGATCCGTTAAGGCGCTTCAAACGGCTGCCAAATTCGCTAGAGGCAAACTAAGTCTAAACGGTCGAGATGTTGAACATCATATTTTAAGCACATAATCTAAAGGCATAGGAATACATAGCATACATAGCATAGCTATACAGGAACACGGTAGTATAGTGATGGCGAGGGGCAGGAGCGGAAAGCGGGAGACTCGCCTGTATCTTTAAGTACTCTTCAAACGGCTGTCAATTTTGCCACATCGAAACTACGTGTAAACGCATGAATTGTTGGCCGAAATCTTTTAACCACATAATCTAAAGGCTATTATTGCGAACCGTTCAGCTCGCATTTTCGCGTTAAAGTTCTTGTTGTTTTTTGTAATTGAACGTGTAGAGTATTTTTTCTCGCTTGAAATTGGCGAGCTGTGTACAGTACACGATGGTATACCATTGGTGAGGGGAAAGATCGGCAACCTAAAACAGGGTTCTACGATCCAGGAAACAAGTATAATATAATTTTTTTGGGTTGTTCATACAATTTTCGCTATGAAATGACTGTATTCGTACGTGCATTCATTATGAATTGACGGCTTACCAAAAGAAATTTATTAGCAAAAAAAAATCTTTGAACTGTGAAACGTAAAGGAAAAAAAATGGTAATTTAACATTTTGAAAATTTGGAAGATGTTGAATTTTCAACATTTACAGTTTAAAGTTGTACAAACGTTTCACGTCGGGGCACAAAATCAAAAAATAAACACTGCTTGGAGAATTAAATTTTGTTCAAAACCTTATATAATTATTTAAACAATTAATTATTGTCCGCTCTTCATCCATTCTGATGCGTTTTCTTGAAAAGAAGATGTCGAGATTCTACATCGCGCAAAAAGTTACGTGAATTCGTTGTGATTATGTGCTGAAATTTGTTGTCCAATAATTGTTCGATGCTCTTTGGTTTTAAACGCTTTATATTTTCTTAACTTTCAATTTTTTCGCCAGTTTCAAAATTAGCTCGTCTTTTGCGTTGCATTATTCAAATCATTATAGATAAATTTTACTAATTGTACTAAGTTTACTAAAGTAACGGTTTTATTATTGTAATTATCATAAATATACCTAGAGTAAAGCACTTCGTTCTCATAAATTTTTTCGGAGAAAATGTTGAAACTTCAATTATAATCTGTATTGGTGTCTGCACTTTTTAAAAATATAATCATATTAAAGATTGTAACAATATAAAGCATGCAATAATAAAAGCATGGGAAATATAAAAAATGTCCATTAGTAATTAATTGAATAAAAACGACGACAGAAGTTGCTAAAAATTAACAATAACACGTAAAAATGTAGTTTTCTTATTTTTGGGTCATATTCCAAGTGTTGCAGAGGGGGGGGGGGGGGGGGGGGGGGGGGTTCGTCAAAAACAAAAGTTATTAGTATGGATTCCTTTCGTATACACTCCTCTGTCATCGCTAAAAAAACTTGGCACGTTCCGATGAGACCCTGTAACATGTGCTCCATTTTTAGAAAATAAAAATTGTCCCCATGTTAAGAAAATGGGATTTAGAATTGCCCGGTAAGCGGTTCGCAATGATTGCCTTTCGATTATGTGTGTGAAATATTTTGGGCCAACAATTCATGCGTTTAGACGTAGCTTAGATTTGGCCAAACTGACAGCCGTTTGAGGGATACTTGAAGATATAGATGAGTCCCCCGCTTTCCGCTCTTGCCTCTCGCCATCACTATACTACTGTGTTCCTGTATAGCTCGCGCGACTTTCAAGCGAGAAAATACACTTTATTTTCATTTACAAAAAACAGCTACGAAAAGGACATTTTCGGAAAAAACCGAGCTGAACCGACCGGTATAATTGCCTTTAGATTATGTGCTTAAAATATGGCGTTCAGCAATTCAACCGTTTAGATTTAGTTACCCCTAGCGAATTTGAAAACCGTTTGGAACGCTTTAACATCTTTTGTACTGAACGACTTAATAAACTGTTATTCATTCTTAACAATTTGTTCGTTGTTCGTTTAAACCATTCCGACACATTTAGTTATAACGATATCTTTTTCCAGGATTTTTAAGTATAGGCAGTTCTGGTACAGGATTAGAAACTTCAGTTTCAGATTTAATTGATTTTTTAAACAGAAATCGGTATCTTGTACGCGACCGTCCTTGATATCACCGATGCACATTGGGGTAAAATGGACAAAATTCGCAAACTACCACAAATCTTTTCTGATATGAATGAAATTTTGTTTAAATACTCAGAAGACTGTCCTCTTTAACGTTCACCTGCAAGGAAGACGAATCACAAGACCATAAACTCCAATCCCGTTAAACCTAACCCCACATATTCCAAATCTAAATATCTCAGGCCCACAAATCCAAAGCCTGCAAACCCAATTTCACAAAACGTAATTCCACAAAATGCAAAGCCTTAAAATCTCTGTCCCACAATACCTAATTTCAACATTCCCAAGCTCACATATCTCAAGCCCACAAGCTCCAAGCCTACAAAACCCAACTCCACACATCCCAAGCCCGCAAACCTACAGCCCACTAATCCCAACCCCGCAAACCAGAAGTTCACTTATTTTAAGTCCATAAAATAAAAAATCATAAAACCTCAAACATACAAACTCCAGAGTCTACATATTCGAAGCCCAATCTCACAAAATCCAACACTAAAAAGTTCACGCCTACAAAACCTAATACTCCACGCCTAAAAAACCTAAGGCAACTTGGTTGTGTCTTTTTGTTTTTGGTGAACTACTGTTAGTATTGAATACTTTGTTCCAAAGAAATAAGAATCTTATTCAATGTATTTTTTATTCGCACAGGGGTGAAAAGCTTTATGTAGAAAAGGTATTCATGCAAAACTCATATTACTTGTGTGGGACTCTCAATTCCAAGTCTTATTCATAAGAAAGTGACCCTTCATTTTATATCCACTAAAGCCCTAAACTGTTTTTACATTTTTTTGTTGTAATAGATAGAATATTATTTTAAGAAAACTTTAACTCGTTCTGGAAGTTGGTCGTGTTTTTGCTCTTTAGTTACTCTTAAGTAACTTATACATGGATCTGATAAAATTAATGTGTAATGCCAACATTCTCATCAGTTAATTTTCTCTTACTCATTCTGCTCTGAGAAGCGTGAGCTTGTCGAAATATTTTGTTGCTTGATTCTTGTGCTTCTTCCCAGTGGGCCAAAAACTATGAAAATCCCAAGAACGTCTTTCGTTCGTTCCTATGACGTCCTATGTCAGTCCAATTAATGTCTCTTAAGACGTCCACTGTCCTAAACATGACGTATAGACGTCTTAAAGACATGGACGTTCTCGGGACATCTTTCGTACTGACATTGGACGTCTTTAGAGCATCCCTAGGATGTCCAAAAGACATGCTATAAGAGACGTCTAAGGGGTATCCCAAAAATTTATCTAGGACATCCTTAATTTTTTTGCCTACTGGGTTGTGATAACCAACTCACGGGTGCACCAAAATGTTCCATTATATCACATCCATCCAAAAGTACTTTATGTACTCTAGGTGGCATTTTTCACTATAGGTATTTGTCAACACTTATTTGAGCTGTTTCATGACAATATATTTTAAATTTATCAGCACGAATTTCTTGCTTCTGTGGAATAACTTGAAGGACTGTATGTAATTGTACTAACATTTCTTCATTTACTTCCGTATTATTTGATACTTTATCTGCAGGACTAAAAAAAGCGCAGATGAAATTCCCAGCATTTGTTGTTCCTGCACCTTGTTTCATTGCATGAACTGTTAAGTTTAATCATTTCTTTAATATTTTTTGTATTTTTTCTCTCTCTACTTCTAACTAATTATTTACACCTAATGCTGATTCCTCTTTGAAATCCATGATGTGACAAACATGTAATACATACTCATTAAAAATTTAATTCATCTATGCAAGATAGGGAATCCAAATTTGTAAAATTCAGTTTTACATGGAAGCAATAGTACTCTTAGTATACCATTTACATACTTAGGCACAATTCCACGAATGTTGCAGCAAATAGAAGAACTTTGACCCATCAATTAGCTGCCCACTTTTCCATCAATCATACTACATTTTAAAATAAATCTTACATAGATTGTTATTTATATTTTGTAACAGTACTCATTAAATCATAAATCCATTAAACTTTTAATTTGATACGCGGCTAGGAATAAGATGCCATAAAATATTTCACAACCAGCTCGGAACAACTGAATAAAGACTCAGAATAGTATGTTACAATCCTAGTAATGCATTTTTTTTCATAGGAAATCTATTGAAAATTCTAGATGAGGTATCTGCAGAGTGTACTCGTAGATCCTACCTAGCTCCATGTCTAACCTAGAGCCGAAACAAAATGTTTTGACCCAAGGGATGCAAACACTATGTTTCAACCTTCTCTACGGGTACCGAAATTTGAAGGCTAAATGTTTCAACCCTACCGATGCAAACGCCATGTTTCAGCCCGCTCTACAGGTACCGAAACTCGAAGTTTTAAAAGAGGTGCTATAAAAATTTAGTGACGCAACTAGCAACAGGATGCCACAAAAACATTTTGAAATCACCTCGAATCAGCTCACTTATTTGACTTGTTATTCACTTGTTTCGAGCTTATTATCAAATGTTCTGTTGCATCTTATTTTTAGCCGCGTGTCAATTTTAAAGTTTAATGGATTTAGGAACCGATCCGTTAACAGTTGTAAAATATAGACTGTGCGGACTTAAGGTCAGTGGGGTTGTTAAATTTTCAGGTAAAAAAATGGTTATTGATTGAATGGAGCTTTGAAAACAGGACTTACATAATTTTAATATTTACCAATATAATATCTATCTATATATACTATAATTATCTATCTACTCATATCTAAACTGAAATTGACCGACTCATTTTCTGAAAATTAAGAAATTATTATTAAAGATTAATAAAGACTGGTTTTTCTTTCACAATTTAGAAAAAAATGAAAAGTACCACATTTATCTTCTGAAGAAGGGTGTTCAAAAACAAAAAAAAAAGATGTTTTACAGAGCTTGCCAAAGATTAATACAAAGATGAACTCTTACAAGCTTCTAAACCCAGATAGCAGTTTTCTGCCGGCAGGCTCTACATGTAGATGAGCAGGCCATGTCCGCAGACAGTGAGACAGATACCGGTGCATATGTTGCTCATTACGCTGTCAGGCCCTGCCGATACAGCATGCTGACACCTTGCCGTTAGTATATGTTGTACCAACAAGCTTGCACTTCACAGCTATGCTGTTGGCATCAGTTGTGTTGGCGAATTGCTGACTGAGTGCATGTACTGTGTGTCAACACAGCCTGATGCTGAAATGCTACAGCATAATTGTTATCTGGAAAGTAAGTGCAAAAGAGTCAGAGAAGCAGCTGCATTCGGATACCAAATAAACGGATTTTTCAAATTTGAACTAAAATAATAACAAAACTTCTAGCTATGTTTATACACTTAGACCTATCAGAACAAACACATGAAAAATTACAATTTTACACAAGAAATCCTCGCGGTAATAACGTTTATCCTGATTACAAAGTTATTTCAGAAGCTAAAAAGTCTTGCTACGTCGAACACGTGGGAATAACAGTATTAGGAGCAAAAGTTGATTTAATTGCATTATGACATCACACAACACAAAGAATACTATTACCCTTATATAAGAAACTGGTAAAAAGTTTTGAATGAAAAACAGTAACGCTATTAGGTTAGTGGGGAATGGATGGAGCATCGAGGCAACAAACTGTCAGACAAGAATGGTGTGCAGAATCTAGAAGTATTACTGATTAAAATTCTTTTGAAGATCAAAAAATTGTCATGGATCCTTGAGATACTTCAGTATGTGAAACCTTTAGCATTCTATCGCCGACCCATACATTTTTTTTGTGAAAGAAAGTGAAGATGTTGTAATAAAGAATTATGAAGTTTATGAATCAATACTTCAAAAGGTAAAACTATACTTTTTAACATTTAAAAATATAACAATTCATGTAAAACTGAATTTTACAAATTAGGATTCCCTACCTTACATAGTTGGGTTAAATTCGTGGAGTATGTATTACATATTTCTTACAACATGTATTTTAAAGAAGGATCAGCATCGGGTGTAAACTAACATTTAAAAGCGGAGAGAAAAAGCAATGCAAAAGATGATGTAGATAAAGTATCAAACATTACGGAAGTAGATAAAGAAATGATAGTGCGTTTACATACAGTTTTGCAAGTTATTTCACCAAAACAAGAAATTCGTGCTGATAAATTAAAAATAGATTTTTACAAAACAGTTAAATTATTATGCATTGCCAAATAGACGTGGTACAAAATGCCATCTTGAAGAGTTATTTTCTATCTTATAAAATATTCCGCACTTATCTAAGACTAAGCTGAAAATAAGTACACACGAGGAGTGAAGAAAGTGGAATGCTCATTCAAATAAAACTAGGATTTATACTCGTAAGTTATAAGTGAGTTTTTGGTCGAAATTATAATTTCTTTAGTGGGGCCTACGTGCACACGACTATGTGCTTGTACTTCCGGTATCTAATGTCAACTTCAGACTTGTCGTTTCCTATCAGTCATTTCGTAGAAGAATAACACTTGTCACTTGAACATTAACTATTATAAGTACAATGTTCTGTCTATGTGAATCATAAGGTGTCCGCGAAACAAGTCGACGAAAATAACCCTAGTAAAAATGCCTAATAGGCTATCAATAGAAACTGTTTAAAACCATATAGGATGCAGATAGCTTTCTATGTGGTCTTACGTGGTTCTTAAGAGCCCTTTCATTTGAATATGGTTTCTAATGGCTTGTGTTCGGCAATTATACGTCTACTGGGACCAAAATTAACTTGAATTTTTTTTCCTAATAGGCTCTATTAAGCACTGATGTGCTTTTAAAACACGACTGGAAATATTACAAAGTACAAGATGCTTCTCTATGTGGCTGTATGAGGTTTTTAATGGTCAAATGAAATTCTATTTATCAAATAATAATTCGAAAATCTGCATTGAAAGTGGCCCTAAAGGGAATCTTATAGGTTCTGCTTTCTTACGAATGCCAAAAGTTTGAAATTGCTGTTCTAAGAGGTTTTATTAGGATTTGTAATGGTAAATCGAGATTAAATTAATCGGATATTAAAACTCAAAATGATGGTTTATAAAGTTGATCTACGAAGCACCTTTTAGGTTCTTCTTTCTCGCGAACTGCACAAGTAAAAAATTGCTTCTCTAAGAGGTTCTCTTAGGAATGTGAATGGGAACTCGGATTAAAATTAATTGGACATTAAGACTCAAAATAATGTTTTCAAAGTGGCTCTACGAGACACTTATTAGGTACTGCTTTCTAACGAATAAAACAAGTTTAAAATTGCTGTTCTAAGAGGTCCTATTAGGATTTCTTATACCAAAACCTAATCAAAGCCACTTCACAAGTCACTCTGGACCAGATAAATACCAGTCAGAAAATAAGTAGACATCCACTTAGGTGCCACTTAGGACCCAATAGTTAATGCATTACAAATTCCACATAAACACACATTAGAGCTCAATCAGATTCACATCAGAAGTTTTTACGCTCTAAATAAATAGCAAATAGAAACCGAAATCAAAATCCGTTTAGATGCCATTTAGGACCCGATAAGTAATGCGTTGCGAGTATCGTGGACAAAACACATCAGATCCTAATCGAAGCCACTTCACATGTTACTGCGGACCAGATAAATACCAGTCAGAAACCTAATAGACATCCACTTAGTTGCCACTAAGGACCCAATAGTTAAGGCATTACGAATCCAAATACAAACACATTAGATCCTAATCAGACCCATATTAAAAGTTCCTGCGCACCAAATAGATGGCAATTAGAAACCGAATAGAAAATCCATTTAGATTCCACTTAGGAGCTGCTATGTAATGAATCGCGAGTACCAAATCAACAGCACATCCAATGCTAACCGAAGCCACTTTGCAAGTCAGTACGAACCAGACAAAAACCAGATAGAAACCGCATAGAAAAACCATTTAAGATCCACTTAGGAGCCAATAGTTAATGCATTACAAATACCAAATAAACACATATTAGAGCTTAGTGAGATCCGCATTGAAAGTTCCTCTGCTCCAAATAGATGGTAATTAGAAACCGAATAGAAAATTTATTTAGATTCCACTTAGGAGCCGCTATGTAATGAACTGCGAGTACCAAATCAACAGCACATCCAATGCTAACCGAAGCCACTTTGCAAGTCAGTACGAACCAGACAAAAACCAGATAGAAACCGCATAAAAAAGTCACTTAAGATACACTTAGGAGCCAATAGTTAATGCATTACAAATACCAAATAAACACATATTAGAGCCTAATGAGATCCACATTGAAAGTTTCTCCGCTCCAAATAGATGGCAATTAGAAACCGAATAGAAATCCGTTTAGATACCACTTAGGAGCCGATATGTAATGAAATGCGAGTACCGAATAAACAGCACATCCGATGCTAATCGAAGCCACTTTGCAAGTCACTACGAACCAGATAAAAACCAGTTAGAAACCGAATAGAAAAACCAATTAAGTTCTCTTATGCTTAATTATACTTAAATTTAAAAAGAAAAAAATCACCGAGATGCAAACCTTAAAAATTTCATTTTTTCTGAAAAAATATAAAACATTTCTTGTCTTAAAAATTTAAAAAGAATTTTTCCTACAGGTCGATTTAATTTAAAATCATTTAAGTACGTTTAACAATCATATATAACAAATCGAGCTTCAAAAACCTTTTTTCCTAGTTTCTAAAGTATCGGAAGAATGCCGTCAAGCATTTATGATATCGCACTCAGCGTGGCATCGTAGCTATGGGGATTAGGCATTCGACTTTTAAGCGTGCGGTGCGTGCGTGCTTGCGGATATTTTAATAAACTGCGTTTGTCTTTAGTTATTAGTAATAAGCTTCTCTAGGCAAATTTAACAATTACTTTAGTTTTAGAATAACGTGCAGAGTATAGTTAAGAAGAATCGACTGCCAATAAAAATACGAGAAAACGTAGGAGAGTTTGTCAGAGGCTTCAGAAAGGTGTAAAATCTTTAGATTTGACTTTTGCAAAGAAAATGTATTTTATATTTGGATTAATATTTTCCTTCCTTAAATAAAAAATTTCTGGTAATAGATTATGGCAATGTGCTAGTTAAACTTTTTTACTATTGTAACATAGCATCACACTTCAGAATTTAAAGCATGATCAACTTTTTAATAATTTTAAAATATTTTATTTGAATCAACATTGATTCGGAAGTATTTTTTTCTCAGTGTGTGAGGGACCAAATAGAAAAACGATTAGGTTCCACTTAGGATCCAAGAAGTAGTGCATTGCAAGTAGTGCAAGTTTCTAGAAACCGAAAAGAAAGCCATATAGAATGGGAGTACAAATGCCGCTTTCAAAGGTAGTGGGACCTAATAGAAGGCACACCTATTAGGTTTCTAGATGGATTCTATTAGGCATTTTTACTAGGGAAGTACAGTTTCTCGGAACTTCTTAGCTATGTATGCATGAGAGTGATATAATTTCGGTGATAGAAAATTCGAGAAACTAATTAAAAGGTTCAAATAAATTATAGTTTATGTCTTAGCTCACATCATAAGAACAGCGGTTTCGATCATTAGGTATCCGCAAATTTAGTCAACGAACTTAACTAAGCGTAGCTTTAGCATCTTAGCTATCGAAGCTATCGAAGCTATCGAATTACCTGAAATTCTTGAATTCAGTCGACAACTTTTTATAGACGTGTAATCAACAGATTCAGCTACGAAACCCTCAGAACTATAGGTTTTTCATCTCAGAATGTTCACGAACGCCGCCAGGATTAATTTGCGACTACAAATTAATTTAAGAAAGGCTTAAAAAGGCTGGTCACTGGTAGGCTGCTAGGCTTGATACTCAGTCGCGACCTGCGTGTCGGCGAACAGGTAAGGTGCCTGTCTGCAGGCACTTAGGTATAAGTTGTACTGAAAAAACCTACAATACATAAAGTAATTTTTCATGAATGTGACAGAATGGAACATTTTGATGCAATAGTGAGTTGGTTCGCACAAGAAGAGAAAATTAACTAATGAGGATATGGCATTACATGTTAAAGTCTAAGTCAAAGTTTTCTTTAAATAATATTCTCTCTATTACGATGGCAAACTGTAAAAACAGGTCAGTGTTTTAGTAAATATACAATAAATGCTTACTTTCCTATGAATGAAACTTGGAATTAAGAGTCCCAAACAAAGGATATGACTGTATAAGTCTTGCATGATTGCCTATTCTACATAAAGCATTTCCCCCTGGGTGGATTAAAAAACACATTGAATAAGTTTTTTCTTTCTTGAAAATAAAGAGTTCTATATTACAAGTAACTCACAAAAATAAAATAAAAATACACAACCAAATTAACTTAGGTTTTTCAGGATTGAAGTATTAGGCTTTGTGGGCGTAGAATTTGAGGGTTAGGGTTTTGTGGGATTCAGGTTTGTTGGCTTGGGATATGTGGGGTTGGGTTTATTGCGCTTGAATTTTATCTGATTGGAGTTTGTGGGCTTGGGATAGGTGGGGTCGCGTTCTATGGGCTTGGAGTTGGTGGGCTTGGGATATGTGAGCTTTGGAGTCGTGAAATTAGGTTTTGTGTGATAGAGTTTTGTATGTTTAGGATTTTGTGGAATTAAGTTTCATATAATTTTGTTTGTGGACTTGGGATTGGTGAGCTTGGGATATTTATGTTTGTAATATGTGGGGTTGGGTTTTATGCCTTGGAGTTTGTGAACTCTGGAATTGTGAAATTAGGTTTTGTAGGATAGGGTTTTGTAAGTTACTATACTTAAAATGCCCGATAGAATCTGATAGGAACCAGATACGACCCAGATAGAAACAGGATAAGTTTTGTACACGGGTTTACCCAGGATCTATGTGCAAAATTATTTGCAATCAGGGAAGTAGGCGGTTTATCCGGGTTCTGTGAGGGGCACGAGATCATTCGTGCATTTTAGCAAAGTCGAGATTGACCATCTATCCGGGTCTATCCGGTATTTATCCGGTCAATAAAACGGAAAAATTATTTCATCGAAGTCAAAATTATCGTCTATCCGGGTTTATCCGGTACTCTCTGGAACACGAAAACAGACATTATTTGACTCTGAGTTCAAAATTAGTATCTATCAGGGTCTATCCTGGACCTGTCTGGGCAATTCCTGCAATGCATGTTTATCCGAGTCTATCCGGGACATATTTGGGCTATTAAAACAGAAAAGAGAAGTGTCTGTCTGTGTGTATCTGGGACCTATTTGGTACACGAAAACAGAAATTATTTTAATCTGGGTTTGAAATTAGTACCTATCCGGGTCCATCCGGGACCTATTTGCGAAAGTCCTGCAGTGTATGTTTATGCGGGCCTATCCGGGACCTATCTTAGTCACGAAAACAGTAATTCTTTTACATTAACCCTTTAACGGCCACTGGGACATATATCCAAAACGCACCCTGTTTTCGATGTAATTTTTTGTAGTTATATCGCGAATATAATCGCAGCGGTATACACAAAAATATGGTTATTGGGGAAAAAGAACAATCCCATGGTCAAGACCATACCAACGATTTAAAAAAGGGGACCAAAAAATTCAGGCTTAAACGTTCGATTCCGGGGGTGGTTTGCACCCCTTATTCATGTGTAAACTTGAATTTTCATCCAAATTCGATGGAGGTGACTCCTGTGGATGTTCTGTAATACTTCAAGTGCAAATATTTCTATCAAGAGTTTTCCAACTTCATTTTCTAACTCAAGGGTGGTTTTCGGCCTGAAGGGTGTTTTTGAGTGGAGTGAGAATTATGGCGGTTTTTCTATCATTTGAGACCCTGTTTCACTCCAAAATAGTTGTTATTTTCGATAGGAAGTGGGTGGAAATAATTCGGCCGTTAAAGGGTTAAGTTCAAGCGAAGCGTATATCAGGGTCTATCCGGGACCTTTTTGGAACACGTACTTAAAAATTTTGATTTATTTTTTAGTATCTTTCAGGCTTTACCTGGGACATATCTGGAAGTTTATGGCCGCGTCTATCCGCGACCTGTGTAGGACACAAGTCCAGAAATTGTTTTCCTGAATATATAGTGAATATCGTAATATCCCAAACGTATTTTAGAAATTAATATTGTCAATATAAAGTTTACAGAAACCTGAGACGCATAGCAAACTATGAAATCATTATTCTCGATTTTTCATATAGTTTTTTTTGAGAATGCTCCTCGAGTGTTTCCGCCATTTTCTGACCGAGCCCGATTGTGCAGAGCTAAACATGGAACGCATGAAACGATGCTGCTCAATTAATGATTACAATTTTTAAAATATTGCATCAGAATACAGTCAAGTTTATCAGACTGATTTGCTGAGATATCAACTAGATAATGTTATTCCTACAAGAATGTTATCAATTCCTTTCAAAAGATTAACTTTATAAAAAAATCAATTTAATAATTGAAAGTGATAAAATTGTTAAATCTATCTTTTTAAAAAATGTATGAAGCATCAAATCACTCATGAAACAGGGCCCAGATATTTGTCATACTGTCCTAAGTTGTCAAGCGACGACACTTTGCCGAGATTTTTGCCAAATATTTCATAATGTAAGTTAGACGTAGGGTTTAGTTGTAAGGGAATGCGTTAGCTTCAGGTAAGTTAGGTTCGAATCTCGCCGCAGCCGTTCCGTAAAGGTCCAGATAGACCCGAATAGATATCTCTTAGCATCCCGCATAAGAACGGCATAGGTTCCGGATTCTAACCGGGGATAAACCGCGTAGTTTACGCCTAATTGGATTGGTAGAGTTCCGAATATATCCGGGTTCTATATGGCATTTTAAGCAGTGCAGGAATTTTGTGTTAAGGTTAGTCATTATGAACTGCTGTGCGTTATGGCTGATATATAAGAAATAACCAGGTTTATCCTTCTATATGTATATTCACAAAATAAAAAATAAAATATCGTCTTTTGTTTATTTTTCCTCTACTGTTCGACTTCCCAAAAGTGTCAGTTTTTAAGCACACTGTAAGAAAATCATGGTGAATTTTCCATCCATGTACGGGAAGTTTTTAACCCATACAAGGAGTGGAACATTTTCCATACTTGCGTATGGTAAATTGGCCATACGCAATATAGCATTTTCCTTATACAGAATTAGCATTTTTTCCATACATAATATGTCTGGGAAATGTACAATACACAGTTTGTACTTTTGCTATACTGAACTGGTATTTTTTTCATACTTGTGTATGGTAAATTTTCCATGCAGTGACACCAATTTCTTTATTAAATTGGTGCTTTTTCTGTACTTGTGTATGGAAAATAAACAATATTCTGGTACTATTTTTAATAAACCAAATTTTTGTTTCTCCAACACACGTATGAAATTAATAATTAATCAATACAGCTTGGGAGAAAATAATTTATTATAATAATCTAATAATAGTATTGATTAATGCAGAGTTTATTTATACCCTAGGGGAAAAATTGTGTCGAGAATGATTAAATTCGACATAAATTTAAAATTACGTAATTTCCTTTGGAATATAAATAATGATTTTATATAGAAAACATATTAATTAATCTACGCTATTAACAAAGACTTAAAGGTTTTTTGTTAACTTTGGTGATTTTTACTCAAATTTAAAATAAACAAATTTTACACCATTTTTTAGTCAAAAAGAAACTCAACCACATTGTGGATTTCTCATATGAACAAAATCAATTTTCTACTAGACAAACTTGAATTGTTAACCGATTAATCAAAATTGTTAACAACAAATTAATACTTCTCAACATTGTTAAATTTTTAACCCAAAAAGGACGACTGCTATCTATAGAGATGACTCTACTTTAAAAAAAGGATAGATTTAAACTTGAAAAGACGAATTTTCAATTAATTCTTGATTTTTTCAGCATTCATTTGAATTAAAAGCAACTTTAATTTTTAACGAAGAAGGATGAGTTAAACAAAGGAAGATACAATTTCTACAAAAAATATGAACTTACAAGAAAATAATGAAATTTTCTACCAAATAGTTGAATATTTAACTAAAGGAGATCTATTCTAACTCAAAAATATAACAGTAGAATTTCTAGTGAAAAATAGTGGTAACAGGAGTCCAAGAGTATAACTTTCATCATTTTCATCATTGCCCTCCACCTTATCCATGAGCCTTTGCATCTGGGAATTTATCGTGTAGGTTCCTCCTCGCTTTCTTGCCCCTCTTGTGACCATCAGATGGGTTAATTTTCAGGAAAACACTGAAACAACAAAGAAATTATTATTATCTTGCATACCAGACAAATTTATATGAAGAAGTCATGATTGTTTATCTTATCTTACCGTTTTATGAGAGATACCATAGTAGAAGAGAAATAAGCACAAAAAACGTTCAAAGATGTTTTTGGTGTTACTTCACACAGTAGTTTAACTTGCACTAAAGTAGTTTGATTTTTTTAAATACTAAATATTTGAGAAAATAATGATTTTTTAGTCACGAAAGAAAAGAAAAACTTATAAAAATTATCAAGCTTTCAAGCTAAAAGACCAATTTTGTGTGTAGCAGTTGCATTTACAACACGAGAATATGCTTTTTCTACAATACACTGTATTTTCAACCAACCAGTTGCATTTTCAATAAGAAAGGGGACTTAATACCAAGAAAATTATTTTTATGCAAAAAAGACAAATTTTTAACTGAAAAAGCTGAAAAAACATATGGATATGCCACAAAAAAATATTTCACCGTGGTTAAACTTTCAACCGAGTACTTTAATTTACAACCGAAATTAAATTTCTTTTTTTCGTTCATGCTCGCTCTCGAATAATAAATATTTTTAAGGATTTTATGTTCTTATCTTCGATGGTCAAGTATTATTTATATGTATTTTTAATTTCTTTGGCATTCATTTACTCTAGCAGAGACAATAGCGTGCTCCGAATAGCTTGGAATGAATATGCTTGCTCAAAAAATGCAAACTAATGCTGCAAGGTAATTCTAATGTTGTTCGCCCAACATATTAATATAAAAACTGTTAAATATGGATACAAAATTTACTTACCGTAGAATAATTACTACTGCTTATCCTTCTTTGCTGTTTCGAGCACTGCACTTGATTTTAAGAAACGAAAAACTCACTACTATTTTCTTGCACTGCACTTATTACGATAATGTTTTTCAATTACATAGACGCTATGAAGGTTATGCTAGGTTATGATTCACTCCGTTCTCCTCCAATATTCAAGGTTACAGCGCACGCGCGCTTTACTCTGCATTTCCGTTTACGTCTTGACTTTAACTTTTTCCTCAATAGTGTATGGAGCTCTTTCAAGGGTATGGAAAATCTTCAAGTGATCTATGAAAAAACCCCATACTTGTATGGGACTTTTAATAGTATGAAAAAAGTGCTATACTATCGCATGCAAAAAATTGCAATTATTTCTTACAGTGCAGTTATTTGTTTTTAGTGTACTCTAAGTGCAACAAGTGAAATCATGAAGCGATATTTTTTCTCGTATTTTACTCTAAAGCCAGATTTTCAGCTTAGTTGCGTTCCTTTAATTTAGTTATTTTGTTCTTTCGCAACGCTAAACAGATCCGAGAAGTGATAAGGTGGTGCAGCTATCCAGTGTCCCATTTAGTTATGATCTAATTCAATGACGACCATTTATTTTGCAATAAAGCTATTTTCAAGATCATCAAAGCCTTGGATATCAATCACAAAGTCCATATTATTTTTCATATAAAAAAGATTTGTTGATGATGAGTTTGAAGAAGAAGACGGCGGTGACAAAGTGTAATGTGCCGCGTACAAACAAGAAATCACGTGAGGCAACAACCGACTTCTCAGACTACTCTGGGCGAAATGAAACATGGTGTCTGGGCTTCAAACAGGCGCTTATATGATGACATATGTGTGAGGATTTTTTATCACCGTTTTTCCAATTTTTACACTGCTGAGTTTTCGAGAGGTAAAGTCGACTGTGGCAAGATAAGTTATTTTCTGTCCAAGTCTATCCTAAGTAAATCCATGTGTACATTAGGATGCCATAGTGTAAACTTTCGAGAAATAAAGATAGTGGCAAAAATGATTTATTATTCATCAAAATAAACAATAACTTGTCTAAAAGGGTCGATTTCCAAAATTTTATAATATGGTGAGTATGCGATGCAATTTACAGTGTTTGTTAATGGTTCTTCCAAACGAACCTCTATTCGTAGACTTCCATGATTTACGAGATTCCAGTGAAAATAAAAATTTGCAGAAAGATTTTTTTAAATTAATCATTTATTTTCTCTAATTTGTGACACATACTGAAGTGTACTTAGGCTACCGTTTAGTGCAGGATAAGTCTGGTGAATTTTTGTTTCCTATTGAATAATTTACTATGTTTACTATTTAAACGGAGGGTTGAGAGTCGACATTGACAGTGGTCCCATTTGATTCAAGTAGGAAAACATCCAGCCTGTCTGAATATCTTCCTGATCGCTACTTCCAACTTTTTTATTGATCTCCTGCTCAGTCTATTCGCATATTGTGTGTTACCGTATTGTAAGACTGGCCTGATACATGTGTTAATTATCATGCATTTGATTCCTTCGTCCACTTTGCTATATCTTCCAATAATGCGGTTGAGCATGATCGCGATTCTCTTGGCTTTGAGGCAAGCTTCATCTATGGATTGCTTAATGGAAAGAGGCCTATCTAATTTAATTACTAGATATTTGATAGATTTTTGTAGTTTAATTTTCTGCTTTTCCAACTTGCAGATGAGTGAATTGATATTTTTTATGAGTGAAGTTGATGGCTTCAGTCTTGGTGAAGTTGCATTTCAGTCTCCAGTCTTTAAGGTATTGAATTAATTCTTCTTCCGCCCATCCCCCTCTGACTTTGGCGAGTATTGTCTTGCTTGCTTTATTCATTACCAAAAGATCGTCTGCATATTGAGAGGTCACTATGTTTGGGATTTTCTTGACTGAAAGGTAGGCCATGTACAAGTTGAAGATGACCGAGCCGAAAACTGAACCTTGAAGTACCCCGTGTGGGACCTGGTGTGTTTTTTCGATGATATTGAGATGCTTTCCTGCTACTAAGCGATTCCTACAAAATTAATCGCTAACCAACTAAATTAGGGTACCTTGAAGTTTAAGTGGCCACTGAATTCGAATCCGGTGTTCGTTTAACGCCATCAGGTCAGTATCAAGTATCTTCTCTTTTAGCGGCTCTTCGCACATTTTCCTTGAATTCAGCGTTGACTCGTTTCAACGAGATTGGAATGCTCTTCTTTTTTCCTAAGGGTTTCTTCTTTAATGTCCTCGGAAACGCTTGTTCCTTTGAGTATGCATTGGAAATTGTTGCAAGTTTTACATGTGTCTGAGTGTTGGGGCTTAAAACTCAGGTTAAAACGGGTGTTAAATATGTGTCGAAACATTGATTCTTTTAAGATTGTTTTCTCTTTCGCTTGACGATCTTTTTTGTATAAGTTGTATAATTTCTTGAGATTCAAACCGGGATAAAGGAATTGTCGTTGAGAGTGTCTGCGTCCATAATGATATAGTTCGCCGTCCGTATTGTGTAGGCACGATAACTTTCGAAAGATTGATCAGATTGGATTCTGCTTTGGCACAATCCAATCCAATTAAATATAATTCTTAGCCAACCTAAAAAATGTATTTATTTTAATAAATGTATATTATTACCGTTCATGATATGTATTAGTATCAGAAAAAAAGTATTTTCACTGTCTTATTTTTATCATTAGAAGAAAATGCACATTATATTAAAATAAAAATTATTATTAAAAATTTTACTGCAACTTGTGTCATTTTTCCATCATTCAAGTAGTTTATAATAAATGTAAATTTAATTTAGGCGGAAAATGTTTTAAATGAAATGTTATTTTAGCTTGTGTCATTTTTCCATAAAGTTTATTGTTTAACTCTAAGTATATTTTTATAACAGAGTTTATAAAAAATTGTAGATTTTTTTTATTAAACAACTTTTGTCTTTTAATTTTTTTCGTCTCTTGTGTGCTTGATCCAACAATTTATTTAAAAAAATTTTAATCTTATTTTTTACTATTAAAAGAAAATCTGCTCGTCCTATCTAAAAATAAGTAATTAGAAATTTATAGTTCTTTTTGGGGTGAAAAATATTAGTCTGTCGATTTTAGTTCGTACCTTGTGTCGTTTTTCAAAAAATTTAATTTTAAAATTTTGCATGTTATTTTTTATTTTTTAAACAAAACTGCGTGTTCTATCAAAAATGATTAATGACAAATTTAAATGAGTTTTCACAATTTTTTGCGAGAGCAACTTTTGTCTGTTTATTGTTTTCATAGCTTGTGTCGTTTATCCAAAACTTTAATTTTTTTTAATGTTATTTTTTACGACTAAAAACAAAAACTGTGCGTCCTATCGAAAAGTTATTAATGACAGATTTGTAGATATTTTCGGGGCGCGCAATTTTAGTTATTTCGTTTTTTTTCGTATCTTGCATTGTTTGACCGCAAAATTGAATTTTTTGTTTTTCATTCTTTTTGCATGATCAACGTTTTTGCTTTACTTTTTTCATATTATGCGTTGTTGAGCTTAAAATTTTCATTTTTGTTTATGTTTTTAGATTTTGAAAATCCTAGAGCTCTGATCTTTTTCTTTTTGTGGGAAAAACGTCATGAGGATAAACTGTTCGAGGTTCCGAGTACTTTAAATCGCCGTACATAGCATTTTTAAATCTTGGAAAAAAATAGTCTCAAATATTATGAAAATGCGCTCACTTTTTGAATTTTCACTCAGAATAGTTGGCTTACGAACTCTTTCTTTCTCTTTAGGTTTAAAAAAAGTGTGCCAAACCAGAATTCAATCTGATCAATCTTACGAAAGTTATCATGCCAACACGATACAGACTACAGACCAAATTTAATATATAATATATTTTACATAAAACCAATTCCTTCTCATGATGATAAGAATGCGAAAATTAAAGTTTTGGATAAACGCCACAAGTTATGAAAATAATAAATAGACAAAAGTTGTTCTACCAAAAAATAACAAAAACTCATTCAAATTTGTCATGAATAATTTTTGATATAGTTGTTTACCAAAAAAATATCTACAAGTTTGTTATTAACTCTAGTTATAAAAATATATTAAACGTGAAAAAAATTTTTGGGGAAGACGATACAAGTTGCAGTAAAATGTTTAATAATAATCTTTATTTTAATAGAATTTGCTTTTTTCTAATTATAAAAATAAGACAATAAAAATACTTTTCTTCCAATACTAATGCATATTATGAATGGTAATAATATAAATGTATCGAAATGATATACATTTTTTAGGATGGCTAAGAATTAAATGTTATGAAAAATAAGAATCAAATTTTAAAAGAATCATTTTGCGTAAAAATTATATAAAATAAATAATTAAATAAATATTTAAAAGTTAAAAACTCCAGCGGCCGTTCTATTCGTCGTAGCTCCATTATTCTTCGTGAATAATGAAGCTGCTGGCTGCGACTTCGTTTTCGATCTCGCAACCAATCAGCGGGCCCGCTGCCGCTCCCACTGCTCTCGGTCATTCTCCCGCGCGGTCACCGAGAGTTTCCTTTTGTTTTTGTGTTCTCTTTTCCGTCGCAGTGAATTATCTTTTTTCTTCCTCATTATCTTCCGCGCCAGTGTCATCAAATAAAGTGTCGTGAAGCATCGTCGTTTAACCAGTGAAACCGTGTGTGTCTAGAAGGGTTTGTGGTGCCGGAGCTAGCCGGTCAGTGCCATCCCCGTGAACTCGGTGCCTTCGTCAATCGGATGGAACATCGGCCCAAAGGTTGCTTTCCCCTCGATTGATTTAATCCCTTTCTGTGGAGACGTTGTCGGCCGAAAGGTTGTCGCGCCGCCATTAAAAGGCATTAGAAGCAGGCCGAGTGTCACCTCGTCACAGCAGCCGGGATCGGGCTATCTGGGTGCTCTACTTAGGAAACCGCCGCGTGTACGGAACGTGCCTTAAACACCCCCTTTGGTGACAAGGGAAGGCAAAGGAACACGCTCTAATCGCCGGACAAGGCTTCGTTGGGCGCGGCAGGCCGAGGAGGCAGCGCTCACGCCGGAGGAGAGAGGGAGACCCCTCGCGACCCGACAAGCCGAACACTTAGAGCGCCAACAGTTGAGAGCCGTTTAAGAAAATAGGAGACGCGCGGGAGAACGGTGGCGACGTGCGGCAGACGAGCGTCGAGCTATGGAGCTCGAGGAACGCCGCTTACGGGAAGAAGGAGAACGGGCCAGATTAGCAGCCGCCATCGCGCCACCGCGAGTAGCCGGACCACCATACGATTCCGGTGTTCCTGAACTCGAAGTACCAGGGGGATGGAATCTCTTAGAGATTCGCAGAGGAATCAACGGTACGCGGGATCCCCGGAGGAGACGCCCTTTTCCTAGTCGGGAAAAGCCACTCATATTGCGGGTACCTCGTTTCGTTGCGGGTACGTCCTCCAGCCAGTCAACCTGACCCGGCGGAACGAATCAGCTGCCGGACCCAGTCGTCCCATTGTTAGGAACTGCCCTAACTGGCCGCTCTGTCCCTGGAAACTCAAAGTACCTCCAACAGTAGCTCTCCCCGCACCCGGTGAGTTCATGGATATTCGTTTTATACCCGGTGAAGAGCCCAGCGAGGCTGGAACCGCCGACAACGTCGAATCCCCACGACCTGGCACAAGCGCGGAGGCCCAGTCTTCTGGCCAGAATCCGCGTGCCAGTTTATTTCGCCAGTACAGGCCCCTCCCTGCACACCGAGTGCAGCTATCGCCTTCGAAGAACCAGGGTCGGATACGTTTATCCGGTCCGCTTTCGAAACGCCGGAGACGTTCTCTCCCCCTTTGCTCGGATCTCCACCCCCGAGACATTCTCGTGGGAACGACCGAAGAAATTTAAATTTGACTAGTAAGTTGGGTGGGTGGTTTTATATCTAAAAAAACAAAAAAAAGTTATCGAGTGGCCCGTCACCGACACACACCCTGTTCGGGTCGGCGAAACCACTTTGGACCCCCCGCACAGTACCCAGGATTTCTCTCCTTTACTTCTTCCTTACCCCTCCTTCCCCTCCCACAAACAAATTAAAACTAATGCCGCACTCGGCGTCCACATAGTGTTAAGGTCTCCACCGGCACCGCCCATGGACGGACTATCCGCTTGGCGGAAACTTGTAAAGGGGGACATGAAGCGCGTGCACTTTCCTCCCCCCACCAGTCAAGCCAACCCACCCCAAGGGATGCAAGGCCTTGACCACTGGCTCGTCGCACGTGAGAACACGCAGCAGACCGCCGGTACGCGACCGGCCTCACGTAACTAGGGTCCGCCCTGTCAGCGCCCTAATTCAAACACGTTCCGTGGAGTTCCTACTTTTTCCCTCACCTGCCCTTCAACCGACTTCCCGTGCCTTCACTCCTCCGCAGCTCTCCGTACCTGCCTCCACCTTACC
>NC_046659.1:4065311-4072467 GCF_010883055.1 Belonocnema kinseyi | reverse complement strand
GGATAAGATTGTAAAAAATATATAGATTTAAACGGAAAGATTGTAAGGAATGGAAGTCATGTAAACCCTTAGGGGACACATTATGAATAAAGAAGAAGAAGATTAATCTGATGAACATGAAAATAAAAATAGAATGCTAAATAGCCACATAATGTCTTTCAATACTCGATGGTTGGTTCCTCGTCAAAATCTGAAACAGGACAGGCTTTCAGAAGAATAAATAAATCAGGCACTTGGGCGCTAGCGCTAGGTACAGATTTCGTCCCAAATTCTCCTGAACACCATGCCGGCAGTCGTCTAAATGCGTTAGGCAGTCGGCTGAAAGCCTGAATCCTCCAAGAGACTACGAAATATACATTACAGATAAAAATGTTTCAAAATATGTGAGAAATTACTATTTTTCCGATTTATTTAATTTTGTATTCAGCGTTTTGAAATATTGTCTGATTTTATAGTATGCAGAATTAACGTGGAGCGTTACGGTCCTAAAAAAAATTTATATATTTGTCCTAAAAATATAAATAACACGAAAATATAACTGAAGTTCAGACTAACCACTCCTTATGTATCCATGCTACATCTACACTCATTGTATTAAATATATAATGAAAGCCTATCTTTTATGATTTGATTTTTTTTCACATTTAATATATTGAGCATATTATATAAAATAGTTATTTACATAGAAATTTCGTTCGAATATAGTCTTAAATAAATTTTTATTTTGGAGACAGCTATATACTGGAAGTTTACATTAAAATTAATGAACCAAACAATAAACATTACATGTTTAGAAAACTTTACTCACAAAATTTAGATCATATTGTTATTTTATTTATGATAAATAATGTTCGTGTGTAACTTTTTCGCAAAAAATTTGAATTTTCAGCGAAAAATTTAGTTTGTAGCAAAATAGCTTGACCTTCAACCAAAGAAATTAATTTTCAACTAAAATACGAATACTGCTTAAAAAATGATTTCTTGAAAGTGGTTTAAAAAAATTTTTGAACAAAAATAGTTATGTCCTCAAACAGAGAAAAGACCAACTTTCAAGCAAACAGTAATATTTTTATCCAGGAAAGATGAAATTGCTACTAAAACGGATGAATTTTCAAATCAAACATACAAATTAAAAAAAATTGAATTTTCATCCGAAAAAGACTCTTTTTGGACATTTTAACATCAAAATATAAGATTAAAACAAGAAGTAAATCTTCCACGAAAATTTTGCTATAATTTTTAACCCAAGAACACGATTTTTTAATGAAACAGTTGAAATTTTACTAAAAAAAGGCAAATTTTAGAAGAAGAAAAAATGGTTCAATTTTGATAAAAATAGTTGCATTTTTATCCAAGAAAGATGTCATGTCCACTAAAATAAATGCATTTTTAAATCAAAGACAAATGATAAAAAACTAGTTGAATTTTTACCCAAAAAATATTTCAATTTCACTTTACGGCATTAAAATATGAGTTTTAAATAAGAAAAAATTGTCTATGAGAATAGTTGCATTTTCTACACAAAAATATGAATTTTGAATAAAATAGTTGAATTTTTAACAAAGAAGGAAAAAGACTTTAATACAACATTCTTGAATTTTAAACCAAACCGTTGCATTTTTATCGAAGAAAGATGCAATTTGTAGTAAAATCGATGACTTTTATAAATAGAAATAGAAATTATCGAAAAATAGTTGAATTATCAACCAGAAAAGATTTTTTTACGTTTGAACATTGAAATATGAGATTTAAAAAAATAAGTTAATTTCCTATGAAACTAGTTGAATTTTTATCACAAACATTTAATTTTCAACCAGAAAGGATGTCTTTTCAACAATATTGATGAATTTTCAAACAATTAATAAAATTTATAACTAAAAAGGTAATATTGTGCAAAAATCCAATGAAAACAAGTAAATATAAATACAAGGCAAACAAATCACTAACAAGGATTTTATACCGTGCGGTTACGGCAAAACTCTATTTTTAATTTTCTCTAATTTCCCACTGACCAATTTTTCATTTTCCCTGACCATATTAATATTCAAGGAGCAAAATCGTAAGCTTGTATCATTTTTAACCTAGCATTTTTTATAAAGGTAATGAACTAATTTCAAATTTATTTTAATTCACAGTTTCCCTAACTAATAAAATTCCCTGACTTTAAAAAAAATTGTTGTTAGCCAGGTTAGTTTTTAGTCACGCGGTTTATTCAGCGTGTGATTTTCCGAAAAATATTGTACAGGATTAAAATGCCCCCCTACGTACAAAATCATAACAAAATCTCGTAAATTTTAGTTACTTTAGTATCTTAAATGTGTCGGAAGTTTTCTAAAATTTCTTACAGTGTACCTTGCTTTGTTCTAATTTTTCGAATTTATATCAAAAATTGCTGTTAAATGAAATCGATCTTTCTGTTTGATTCCTCTAACTGCGCGCCAAAGCACAATCCAATCCGACTATCTTGCGAAAGTTATCTGGTATACAAACAATAATAACAACAACGACGACGGCGCCGGACAGACAGACAGAAACGTTTAAAGTTGTTAGTTTTTTGGTTTACAAAATGAACTATTTGTTTTAAAATTTTAGTAATTTGTCGAAAATTCTTTTTTTTTTTGTCGAAAAATTAAGTTTCAACGCTTTTCCGCGTTTCGAGACACCCTGAATCCAAAAATTCAAGTTTTTACAATTTTGTCTTTTTTAGGTCCTAAAAGAAAGGACAAGTTTATTTAACAGCAATTTTGGATTAAAATTCCAAAAGTTAGAGCACTTTTACCATTCTTGTGACCAATTTTTTTATATTTAAGAATTGAAATTTTTAAAGTTGAAATTTCTTCGTTCTTGATTCAATTTAACTGTATCTGATTTATATTCAGAATCTTCACTTCGTTAAAATACGAGATATCTTGTTTTCGTTAGAAAATTGAACTATTTTGTTATTTAATGAGAAACAGTAAGAGTTGGCCAAAATCTCTTCCTTCAAATCTTCGGGCGATCGTCTTTTACTCCACAGCTAGCTGTGAACCTTTCCCTTCCCCTTTTTAACGACACTACCACTCCACGGATACGAACTTATACAAAGTTGCTTCAGGCCCTCGAGTTAAGTCCCCCATGAAGATAATCTGTTTTTCTTTGAACTTTCCGATTTTCTTGCTATTTTCTATTTTCCTTGCCTATTTCTCAATGAAAGATGCTCGCAGGTCGACAAAATCCCTGACATTTTGACGAGTTTAAGAACATAATATAAAATATAGGCTCTCAATTCCCATTGCGTTAATGAGGCGATTCGAACAATATTTCTTCTGTTTTTTATGGGTAAAGTTGTTGAAATTTTAACAAAAAACTAAAACTTTCGAAAATTATTCAAAGAGAATATTATTTAAAATAGAATATTAACTTCATTTTTGACGTATATTGTTGGCTTTTATATTGTTGATTCAAGTGAGTTAAAAACAATATTAAGTTGTTTTAAATATGTTGGCACATAATTGTGGTCTTTATCAGTGAGTTTTGTTAAATCTGTGATTTGTAATAATATATTTATATAGTTCTGCTTTTAAATTTAAAAATTGTAGCTCAAGTATTCGTGAATATATACACGCCCCTGCAAAGGTTTGGACTCACTTAGAAAAAAGGTTTTTTTCTTGTGTTTATCGCTTTAATAATACCGGACCTAAAAAAATATCTCTTTAAAAGGTCGATTGTTTTCGAAATTCTGTTTAAAATAAGCCCAGGGCAAAGCCAACTTGTCTAGTTCTTAAGTGGATATTGCAAAAATAGTGTAAATTTCAATGTTTTCTTAAATTTTCAATAACTTCCGAAAAAATCAACGTTTTTCAATGTTCTTGGGCTCATTTTGTAGCTTTTTTCACCGCATCACAACAGCTTACGAGTATGAATCGTCAAAAATTTCTTTTCGAATCGCAAGAACTTGAATTTGTAACAAAAAAGTTGGAAAAATTGAAATACTATTTTTAGTTACAAAAATATATTTTGTAATATATAGGAAACATATAATCATGAATTTTTCATGTAATTTCCCCAAAATATATATTTATTGAACTTTTATTATGATTTACCTACAAATAAGATGCTTTCAAATTTACCCAACTTTTTCATTACAAATTCAAGTTCTTGCAATTCGAATTGAAAAACGTTAACTATTTCGGAAATTATTGAAAAGATAAGAAAACATTAAAATTTACACTATTTTTGCAATATCTGCTTAAAAACTAGACAAATTGGTTTCACCCTAGCCTATTTTAAACATAGTTTCGAAAACAATCAACCTTTTAAAAAGACCTTTTTTATCTCTGGTACAATTAAAGCGATTAATACAACAACAAAAAAACGATTTTTCTAAGTGAGTCCAAACTTTTGTAGGGCAGTGTATATTTCTGTTAAAGTCATAAAAATTAAGAAATAGGAGCTTCACGGGAGATGGGGAATTTTGTTACGATTTGTTACGGCAGGGGCTCCTTCACTCATATACGTAATTTTTGCAAATTCGCAAATACTTTCTCCCGGAGATGATCGTCTTATTTATAAAATGTATTATGTTGTTGACAATTTCACACTTTTCTTAAAAAGACATCCTATTTGTATGAAAATTCAACTGCTTCGTTCAAAATTTATGTTTTTAGGTTAACAATTCTCCTAATTGCG
The DNA here is from genome assembly GCF_010883055.1 of Belonocnema kinseyi. Lineage (NCBI taxonomy): Eukaryota > Metazoa > Arthropoda > Insecta > Hymenoptera > Cynipidae > Belonocnema > Belonocnema kinseyi. The sequence goes on along the minus strand of NC_046659.1, from coordinate 4,067,799 downwards.
TAGAACATTAACCTATTATCCAAAATTTGTATTTTGTTTCTGATAAGTCAACTGAAATCTTTCTACGATTTGAACTATTTTTTCCGAAAGATTTGTCTTTTTGATTAAAAATTTCATCTTTAGTAGTAGGAATGTTGCATTTTTTCAAATGAAATATTTTTGGAGGAAAATTCATTTTCGTTTTTCTTGGATAAAAATCCAAATCTTTGCTTAAAAATCAAACAATCTTCTTATAAAGGCATACTGTTTATTTAAAAATTTGTAACAAAATTCATCTTTTTGAAAAAATTGATCTTTTTTGAATAGATTTGTTCGGGTGCAAATGTAACATTATTTCTTAAAGTTTGTCTGCTTTTAAAATTCATCTGCTTTAGCAGAAACGAATCTTTCTTGAATTAAAATGTAACTGTTTTTTTTTTTTTTTTTTGAAAAGTCTACAGTTATGGTAAAAAGTAATAATTTTTGATTGGAAATTCTGTTGTTTTTTTTCTTGCTGAAAATTGTTTCTTTATTGTTAAAATTTTTTTCTTTTTTTGTAGAAACTTTTTTTTAATAGAATATTTTGCAGTAGGAAAGAGAACTGGAATCTCACCTGGATGGAAATTCACCGATTAACAATCTTATTCCAATAAAATTTCATCTCTTTTTAACATTTAAAAATATTTCATCCTCCTTAGATAAAAATGCAACTATTTGGTTAAAAATTATACTATTTTGTTAGAAAGTCATACCTTTTGATTAGAAAACTCTACTGTTTTGTTAAAAATGTAACTATTTCGTTGGAAATTTACTTTTTATTCCGCAATTATATTTTATTCTTGAAAAATGAACTGAAATTTTTTATAGAAGAAAGTTTAAGTTGAAAAAAAATGTGTCGGTTTTGATTAAAAACTGAACCGCCGCATCGTAGAATGCCCATTCTGGAAAAATATTCTATATTCTATATGAGGCACCTAAAGCAAGAGTAGAACAAATATCACTGTCCAGGAAAAGTGCGATCGAAAAATAGTTGGAGCAAGAAAAATACAAGTTTCGGTTCCGCTGTAAAGACGAACAGATTGAAGTTGGAGGAAAAGAGCGACAACGGAGTAGCTTTTTTCCTCGAACTTTATTATGTTCGTCTCTACCGCGGAGGAAAACTTGTCTTTTTCTTGCTCCAACTATTTCGATAATATTATTATTTCTATCTATTCACGAAGGGTTCTCATTAAGTTCTTCACAATTCGCAGGATATTTTGGGTGGGTTGTAATACATACTTGTACAGAGTCGATGAGTTTATAGTAATTTCATGTATCAGTTTGATAAGTTCTAGGTCTTATAAGTTTATGTTTCAATTGATGCAAATGTTTCTCTAACCTTGCTTAAGAATTGTTTATTACTGATGCAATTTTAGATACTTCACAAAATATTTTAATAGCTGGAAAAACGTCTACGACCCTTTTCCCTCGGATTGTAAATTTTTTCACAAACGATTTAATAATTAATCACAAAAATTCTTGTTTCAGCCAGGCTTTACGATTTCTTATCATAACATGCTTACATAAAAGAATTGTTTATTACTTTAAGAATTTCGACAGGAAAATATAGGAAAAAATATTTCAGAGTAAAATTGTTTTTTGTCTACAGCGTTATACGCTTCAATAAAAAAACTGAATTTGTTATTGTAAGAATATCGATAGCAAAATTTAAAAAACAAAGTTTTCGCGAAAAATTGTTTTTAAAATTCTTATCAAAGAGGGTATTGGATTTGTATAAAATTTGACCCCCCCCCCCCCCCCCCCCGTTCCGTTTTTGTCAAATGTCCACGTTTTGAGACCACTTGAATCCGAAAAACCGGTTTTTACGAATGTTTTTTTCTTTCTGTGGGTGCGTGCGTCTGTAGATTTTTAGTTTGTTAGCACGATAACTTTCGAAAGAATTGACGGATTCGATTAGCCTTTGGTATACTCATTAAGTTTCCTAAAATAAATTTCAAGTCTATTAACTAGCCATTTTGGATAAAAATTCAAAAAGTGAGCGTATTTTGAAAATTTCTGAGACCACTTTTTTCAGGATACAAAAATGTTCTGTGAGTATATTCATAGTATTCAAACAGACAAACAATTTATCCTGATGAAGTTTTTTGATAAAACCAAAATTTACCAGAGTTATAAAATTTACTAAATTCCAAAAAACACACAAAAATTAACATTTGAAGCAAAATAACGCACGATAGGAAAAAAAGTCAAGACAAAAAAAATATTTCTTTTTGAATGCCTTGCAAGATTATCATAAAGATTTCTTATTCTAATAGGTGACGTATGCCTAAGAAAAGGAGCTTACTCTAAAAAAATAAAATTCGACATTTTTACACCTTTTGATAGATTGTGTGTTGCTATTTTTAAAAAAACCATCGAAAAAAATTTTCCAGTGTCATTTCGTGAGACTACCCTCTGCTAAAAGTCGCGGCTACCGGGTCGACTTTGACCGCTCGCTTTTTTGCTACTG
>NC_046659.1:4064123-4065211 GCF_010883055.1 Belonocnema kinseyi | reverse complement strand
AAAGGGAAGAGATAGTAAGAAATGAGGTGCAGGGAAACTAGAAGAGGAAGGAACGGGAGATAGGAAAATAAGAAATAGTAAGAAGGAAAAAAAGATGAGAAAAGAAAGTAGGGAAGAATGGAAGATTTGTTACTGGAATATAGCAGGATTAGAGAGAAAGGATATGGAGTTTATGAGAAATTTGACACAATGGGATCTAGTCATAATGATGGAGACGTGGTTAGATGAAAAGGGATGGGAAAGAGTAAGGGGAAGGTTACCAAGTGGTTACAAATGGCAAGTGCAAAATGCAAAGAGGAAGAATAAAAAGGGCAGGACAATGGGAGGAATGGTGATGGGAGTAAGGAATGAATGTATAACGGGGAAAGATAAAAAAGACAGGAATGAACAAAAAGAAGGAGTAATAGTAGAAGAGGCTATGATGGGAGGAGAGAAATGGAAGGTAGTGGGGATTTATGTGAACGGTGATATGCAGGAAAAAGCAGAGGAGATTAAAGAAATGGTTGAAGAAAATAAAGAAGAGATTAGGATGATAATAGGTGGTGATTTCAATTCGAGAACAGGAGACAGAGGAGGAAGGGAATGGGGAGAAGAGAAAGGAAGAAAATCCAAAGATAAGGTACTAAATGGGGAGGGAAAAAAGCTGTTAAAGAGCTTGGAGGAGTTGGGATGGTATATCATAAACGGAAATATAGAAGGGGATGAAAAAGGGGAATATACACGCTCAGGAAGTGAAAGGGGAACGGTAATTGATTACGTGATAGTGGATGATGAGGTAAGAGAGAAGGTTAAGAAACTAGAAGTAGGAGAATATATTGATTCGGATCACTTTCCCTTAATAGTGACATTAGAGGGACAAAAAAGGAATAGCAATATGAGTAAAAGGGGAGCAAATGTAAAAAATGTAGGAAAAGGAGATTGGTCAAGGGAAGGAAAAGAACAGTTTAGAGAAAAAATAAGAAATATCAAAATGGGAGAGGGAAATCTGGACGAGGAGATGGAAAAAATGATAGGAGAAATAAAAATAGGATTAGAGTGCACAAATAATAATGAAGTTAGTAGAGGGGGGAATAGAAGTGAGTGGGATG
>NC_046659.1:4061060-4064023 GCF_010883055.1 Belonocnema kinseyi | reverse complement strand
TTTTTCTTAACGAACAATTTTTTTTTCAATTAGTTATAAAAACACGTAAACTCAGAAGATGTGGACTGTGACTGCACCATATATCTAGTCGGGAGTGGTGCTCACTAAAAACAGATGATTTGAAGCGATTCGCGTGCCATATGTTGGTCATTCTAAGGACTTATTGAACTACCCTCGTATCAAGTTAATAATAATAAATCCTCAAGGTAGAAGAAAGCTAACAAGTGAAATAAATACACATATTTTCGAATTATAATAAAATGCGAACTAGAAAATTCTTAAATGATAAAATTCCCAAATTGAAACAAACAATATTTTTTAAAACAAAAATATTATATATGGTTCAAAAGTACAGAATACAAATATTTTTATCCAAAACATTATTTTAATATTTAAAGTTTCTAAAATTATTGTTTCAATTGAAAATACCATTAATATTGGGAAAAGTATATATTTCTGGATGAAAATTTCTTTTCATTGTTGTTATTTAAAATTCAAATAATAATTTTAAGAACTCTAAAGAACAAAAATAATTTTTTCACAAAAATAATTGATTATTTCACTTTTAAGCAATAAATTATATTTGCAAACAAATTTAGTTGTTTAAAATTCGGGAATTTAATTATTTTGGTATTTAGTTAATCAGGAATTTTTTAATTTGGGAATTTAATTGTTTGAAAATTGTATTTTTCTGGATTTTTGCAATTAGGGAATTTAACAGTTTCAGGAGTCTTATTTTTAGGGATGTTTTAGTTGTCCCAAATCTTTGTGAAATGTTTGGAATATCTGAAATATTTTTTATCTTTTAAATCGGTTGTAATCTTTGCAATCTCCTGAAATATCTTTTAAATATTTAATTTTTGAAATTAAAAAACAAAAATAAAATGTTTGTGAAATTCTTGAAATCTTTTTCAAATTCATTGAAACCCTTTGAAATATTTTGGAATATAAAATCTTTTTGAATTTTTTTAAGCCTTTGAAAAATCTTCTGAAATAAACTTTGAAATCTTATGAAATCTTGTTTAAATCGATGCGTTATTTTTTTAAAATTATCCACCCTTTCTCCACTTATGTCAGGCGCGCCACTCAAGTGGTGGGGGAAGAGAGAGAGAGAGAGATGACTACTATTTGGCTAGCTAAGTATCCTGTCGATTTAGACCATAGGACGCAAGTCAACTGCAGCCTTGTTCTGAATGCCTAAATATCCCAGGTACTTTGACGCCAGGTATAGATATTATAAACGCAGGCAGCCGGCTGAATGCAAAATGTCAGCTGAAAGCTTGAATACGATGAAAAGTGAGGAAATCTGATAGCTTTTAAAAACAGTGAACTTTGAAGCATAGTTTTTTATTGAAAAAATAATAGGAAAAATCTGAAAAAATTCATGGTGGTACACTAAATATTTCTGAACAGATTGCCGTCAAAAAATTTGCAAAATATAAATATTTGTTCGTTTTTTGTGAATAAATATGCGACCGCACTATCTTCAGTTCTAATGAAGATAATGAGTGATTTAAATTGGAGGTAGTAAGTTGAACTATCTGTAATAATTTACAATTTGAAGGAAGTATGTGCTTCTTGTTGTCTTCGTACAAATTGCGATATTTGAAGTCAGTTTTTTATATAGGAAAGCAAGAGCGAGAGCCCAGCGTGGTGCCTTTTTTCAGGGAATCGTCCTCGGTTTTCCTCAACCCGAACTACCCAACTTGTGACTCTGAGCCTCACTCTGGCCTTAAAACCCTTTCCTTGTGTTGAGGAAAACTGAGGCCGATCCCCTGAAAAAACGGCACCATGCTGGGCTCTCGCACTTGCTTTCCTATATAAAAAACTGACTGAAAATATCGTAATTTTTACGAAGACAACAAGAAGCACATACTCCCTTCAAATTGTAAATTATTACAGATAGTTCAACTAACTACCTACAATTTAAATCACTTCATTATCTTCATTAGAACTGAAGATAGTGCGCTCGCATATTTATTTACAATAAACGAACAATTATTTATATCATGTAAATTTTTCGACGGCAATCTGTTCAGAAATGTGTAATGTATCACCATGAATTTTTTCAGATTTTCCGTATTATTTTTTCGATAAAAAACTATGCTTTAAAGTTCACTGTTTTTAAAAGCTATCAAATATCCTTACCTTTCATTAGATTTTCAGATCTGTAAGCTACAAATAATTTTTTGGAATATTACTTTTTGGCTCATTAACGTACAACATTTGCACCTTTAAAATGAGACCTTCTACATTAACCTACCATTTTTTCTTCACATACTTATTCAACGTCAAAGGCAGAGGACTCGAATTTTCTCGCCGATAGTAGTGTGCAGTACCGCGCCAGCACCGCAAGCCTGTATTGCGGAGAATTGCCAGCAGGTGAAGTGCTGGACCAGTTCAGATGCCCAGTATTCACCTGAAATTCATCTGATTTTAAAAATAAAAGTCGTTAGACCTTATAGTTTTTGCGCTGCGCGTTTTTAAATATGGATAGCCATATTACCGACTAACAGTTGATTGACTAAATTGTGTACTTATATTTTTATATTGACTGGCAAAACCCTTTAGAGGGCCCCCTTATATTTTTCTTGCCAGTATTTTTATTATTAATTTTGAATAATTACAAAAAATCATGAATACATCTACTATGAGAAAGAAAATGCATGAACTAATTTATAAAAATTATCAAGTTTATTTTGAAAATTAAATTGAACAAAATACACAAGTAAAAGTTTTTAACTAACCTTTCGGTAGTAAGAAACTGTGAATGTGTAAAAAACATGCTAGGCGAAAAAGTCACACAGTATATTTTTCATTATGTTTAACTTTTCTGCCTGGGACATTTTATTATTTGTAATTAAAATTATATATATAATTATATACAATTAAAAATTTGTCATAAGGACAACCGCAGGATTCCGCCGGGAGCGGGTGCTAATCTGAAAAATTGCACCCGCTTC
>NC_046659.1:4059836-4060960 GCF_010883055.1 Belonocnema kinseyi | reverse complement strand
GGCGATCTAAACATTTTCTGGTATTTTATACTGGCCCCGATATCTTCCTTCTCTTCACTGCTTTCCCTCTCCCCTCTCTTCCTTTTGATAAATGCTTCTATGTAACCTACGCTTTTTGCTCTCAATCTTTCCTTTTCTATAGTTTTTTTATAATTCCCCCTTGCCTTCCTTTCCTTTATCTCTTTCGGCGTACTGAAGACTTCCTGCTCTAATTCTGTTTCTTCCGAGGAGATGCTCGCTCCACTAGCCAATTATAAAATTCAAATTTTCCCGCCTTCTATCTTCCCTGCCTCTATCGTCGCTGTCTGTTACCTGTGACGCCTTTCTTTGTCGCTACCCAACCCTGCTACTACCAATCCGTCAACACAGTCTTCCCACCCTGTCACAAATCTCCAAACAAAGTTCCACACAAATCTGTCTCAATCCTCCAAAATATCTACCTCCCCTTTACAATCTCACAATCCCTCAATTAGATCTCTCACCTCCATCCCTTTCCACACACTTCCACAATCCACTCACCTCAAATTTCACCACAATATCAGAAAAACTCAGCATCCACAATTCCCACTACTTTACACTTTCATGCCGGAAACGGAAGTCCATCAGATTAATCAAATATACTTTTACAAAATAATAAGAATAATGATTTCACAGGAATGTAAGGTAAACAGTTTTTTATTTTTTTTTCAATTTAACTTATTATTATATAATATTATTAATGACAAATAATAAAGAAAAATGTAATTAATTAGATAATCATTTTATGTAATGTCAATAATAAATGGGCAATACTACGAGGGTAGTTCAATAAGTCCTTAGAATGAAGTATAAAAACAATTTTTTTTGGGTAAATTTTTTTTTATTTTTCAACATAATCTCCTTGGAGCTCTATACACTTGGTCAATCGCTTTTCAAGTTTTTTTAATCCTTCAGAAAAGTGCGTTTTCTGATGTTCCTCAAAATAAGCACTCACAGAGGCAATGACGTCTTCGTTGTCTGGAAATCTCTGTCCACCGAGCCACTTTTTTAAGTTTGGAAATAAGAAAAAGTCACTGGGGGCTAAATCTGGTGAATACGGTGGGTGTTCGACCAATTCGAATTTTAGTTCTTCAATTTTAGCCATT
>NC_046659.1:4054264-4059736 GCF_010883055.1 Belonocnema kinseyi | reverse complement strand
CCTACGTAATGCGAAGGAGTAGAATATAAGTAGTAGTTAAGTTAGACTAAGGATGGAATTGTAAATATATGTACAGGGAGCGGTGGCCCTCAAACCCGTAAACGGGAGAGATTAAATACATACATACATTCTAAAAAAATTATTCGTTTATCGACTTTCATTATTATTTTTTCATTTTACATACGTATCTATTATATCTTATCAAAATTTAATATAAAAGTCTGACATGTTAAGTGTATTTAAATACTACAATTTTTAATGTTTCCATATTTATAGAAATAATTCAACAAATTTTATGTATAATTAAAATAAACTTTTTTTAAATCTCATTGTACTTATTCCAAGTTATCTTTTTTGAATTTTCAAAATTTATGTAATTACTTATTCTGAATGGAAATAATTGAACCTCTTGCGATTAAAATCGGGGATTCTGCTTGAGAAGAAGTGTGCTGAAAGTAATTTTAAAAAAATCATTCGAATTTTAATTTTAAAGACTGATAATTGTACATAATTTCCAGGCGCATCTTTCTTATTCTTCTGCAGGAATTTTTAGATTTTTCAGTTTTTTAAATCAGTTTATCCTACGTTTCTAAAACTCCTCTGAACTTTAGATTCTTTTTTAATATAATTAATTCTACTCAATATTTATTGAATATATTCGATTATTTGCACTTTTAAAAAATTTGTAATTTTATCGAATTAAAAAATGTTGATTTTAAAACCTTTTACACTCTTTTTCGAAATTTTAGGAAATTGTTTGATGTGTTTAAAAATCTTCTTTAATTTTTTTTTAAAGCATATTTTACAAAATAAAAAATTATTAAAAATGTTCTCACGTTATTGAGGAAAATAATAATTTTTTTATAATCTTGTCTGGTCTCCTAATCTTTCGAAATTATTCAATTTTTTCCTGATTTTTTTTTATTTTGCAAAATTAAAAAAACATTGCCTTTAAAATTTTTCAGATACTTTGACAATTTTTGACGTATTTTTGAATGTTTTGAAATGCTTTAAAATAATCTCCTAAAATTAATTTTTCGAAATAAAATTTTATCTCAATTATTTCTAGGTGCCTAAAATAATTTTGTTCATTTTCGTGAAAACTTACAAAACTCTTGAAACATCTTTACAAATTTTAATTTTATTTGAATCCTTTCAAAATTTCTGAATATCTCTTAAATTTTCTCAAATTTAAAAGTAGATTTTTAAAGCAACATATAATTTAAAAATTTTTGTAGCAAAATTGCACAAGAAGGCCTAATAAGAATTATTTTCCTCAATTCAGGATGTGAAAAAATACTCATAATCTTTTAAATTTTTCGCAAGGAATTTTAAGAAAAATAATTTTATCTCCTTGAAATCTTTCTGAATTCCTTTAAACCTTCCTAAGTTTATTTTTTCGAAATCTTTGAAAATCTACATTTCTAAAAAATTTAAGTCTAAAATTAGATTTGAATCTCTTCCACTCTTCTAAATATTTCTTGAATTTACTGGTTTATTTACGTTTTTTACAACTTTTTAATCTTATCAATTTGAAACATTTTGCTTTAAAATCTTCTACACTCTTTTAAATTTTAGGAAATATTTTGATGTGTTTCAAAATCTTTTTGATTTTTTTTAAAGTACATTTTTGTAAATAAAAATTATTGAAAATTTTCAAACGATTTTAATTTTCTCTCAGTATTCATTCCATTCCATTTTTGGTTGAAAAATAATTTTTTAAATTAAAATCTAACTATATGTTTAAAAATTGAACTATTCTGTTGTAAATTTGATTGTTTTTTTTTAATTTTCAGTTGAAAATTCATTTCTTCCATCGAAAATGAAACTATTTTAAAATTAAAATTTTTTAAAATAACTATTTTGGTTGATAATTTAGATGTTTTGTTGAAAATTCGATTTTTTTGTTGTTGAAAAAATATTTTCTTATACTAAAAATTTAGATGTATCATTTTTGGTGCCATTTTTTGGTACGAAACTAAACTTTCTCAGTCAAAAATTCTTCTTTTTTGGTAGAAAATTATTTTTCTTGTTTAAAAATTCATCTATTTTTTTCAAGGATTCGTTTCTATAGATGAAAATTGAACAATTTTGTTGTCCATTTTTTTCTTGAAAAATTTTCTTTTCAGTTATAAATTTATCTTCTTTGTTGGCGAATTCTTCATTAAAAATTAATTTGTTTCAGATATAAATTAATTTCTTTTGTTGATAAAATCGCATTTATTTGGGTTTAAAAATTAATTTTTTCAACTGCAAACTTCAGTATAAACTACAATGTTTAAGTTAAAAAATTTGTTTTTTAAAGTAATTTCTTGGGTTGAAAATTTAACTATTTTGTCGAAAATTTGTTTTTGTTATTTGTTAAAAATCCATTGTTTACTAAAAATATGACTAAGGCATGCAACACTAAATTTGAAACATTTTAGACCCAGAACTCTTGTCTCCTATATCTATTTACATAAAGTCAATTATATTTGCCTCTTCGTAATAAGCAGAATGGTTCTAAGGTAACTCGGGATTATAAAACCTGAATAAATTCGAGGAGCAGCTAGATCGTCATTCATGAGGTCGGGAGCGCTCGGATTCCTGCTCGTGCATTTTCGGCCTTACACGAGGCTGGGCTTCGCAGAATTTAACAGAGCCGACTGACGGACACACTACGTTTGAATGTGTCGCTCCCAGATGGGGGAGTGGTGGGGGCCAAAAAATCCCACGTTCTGGAGACACTGCTCGCCGCTCAAGACCAGGCCATGCACAGTTGACCGTCGTGGCGCGTGGAAAAGTTCCTTCTCATCCGATTTGCTATCATCACTGCCAGTACTCTCACATTTGCGCATTTCCAATTTTATTTTTACGATTTAAAAGTCACAAATGCGGTCTACACAACATTTCAACATTTTTTTCTCTTGCCGTTTTTTCATATCGTTTGTTATTTGGCTTAAAATGTTCATTTTCGTGTTTTCTGGAATATTGTAAATTCTATAACTCTGGTAATTTTTGGCTTTGTGAAAAAAATCATGAGGACAAATTGTTCGTCTTCTTGAATACTATGAATATCCGTGCATATAATTTTTGTTTGTTGAAAAAAGTGGTCTCTAAAATATTCAAAATCCGCTCACTTTTTGAATTTTTATCCAAAATGGCTGGCTAATGAACTTGATCTTTAGTTTAGGCCACTACTAGAGTGACCAAAGATCAATCAAATACAATAATTTTTCACAAGTTATCGTGCTCACAGACAGACAGACATACAGTCATACAGACATACAGACATATAGACAGAAACATTCGTAAAAACCGGTTTTTGGATTCTTGGGGTCTCAAAACGTAGACGTTTAACAAAAACTGGGGGGGGGTCAAATTTTACACAAATCTAATGCCTTGTAACGCTACTTTTTCAAATCAAAAGAATATTAAATTTGAAGGTCTCTCAGTAGCGCACTTGGCATCCTGAGTAGAGAAATTGAACTATATGAGAGTTGATTCTCCCGATAATTACTAAACTAACAGATACAACAACAAAATTAGATTATTGAGCGCCAGTCCTTACTTGGGACAAAGGTCAACCAATTCAACCAAAATGAGTGAGATACGATAAAGATAAACGGAATCTATATTCCAAACTGAAAATGGGAACCTCACATTGACTACACAACTATGAGCTCAGCCTAAACGTGAAAATGGTAAAGGGAAGGGTTACGTAATTACAAAGCTCATATTTTGAATAAAATAATTAGAGGTGGTTTATTCCAAATTTTAGAAAGGTCAATCGAAGAAAATAACAAGAAAGTTAAACATGGATACAATAAGACTAAAAAAACAACATGTTTATAGTTCAAGAATAGTTATAATAACAAAAATAAGAAAATAAAATAGTCTCGACAATATAAAATGGCAACGGTAGGGTACGAAACATGTCTTAATTAAAAAAAAAGGTACCGACGTTAAACATTCTCAATGATTCAAAACATGAACAACAAAAATATAAAATAATAGAATTCGATAATATTCATAATTTTTAGGATAGCCAAAGTTATTAGTGAAACTTTAAAAGGGTTCTACATACGAAAGCATAAAATACGCCATATAACGGGAAAATATATAAACATTATAAATCGGTACAATAAAAATGCGTTGTGACACGGGATTTATATTTGACCAAAAAATACGGGGAATTCGTTGTGACAAATAGGTAAAGGGTTCCTCCAAAAATAAATAAATAAAAAAACAGGGGTCGAGACAAATAAAAGCACTGAACGGGGTGCCAAAAACATAAAAGGGTCGATTGAACTTTCATAATTATGGAATGATCTCGCATTACAAGGGGTATCGGGAACGTACAATGGAAGCTTTTAATGTGTCCCCTAAGGGTTTAGATTTTTCTTGCACATTCTTTTCTATTCCTTTTTCACACATCCCATACACTTACTTGGCGGTGGGAGGGGGACCTACAGTTTAAGGTGGGTTCCGAACCACCAAGAGCAGCAGCTTTAAGTACTTAGAGAAAACCTTTTTCTCTAGAGGTACCAATCCCACGACTCTCCGGAGATGAACAACTCCCTTGCTAGGCTAGTGTTCACCGCATGGGCCGCCGAGACACTTCCAGAGTGCAAAGCGGGAGTCGAACCCGCAAGCGGACGGAATGAGTTCAAAGCCTATGCCTTAGCCCCCACAACCATCGTCCCGCTCTATCGAGAACGTGCAAGGGTGGAGGAAACAAAGATATTTTGGGGTATAATAAACCAAAAGGGGTATTAGTAACAAAAGGTATCGAGAAAACTATAATAATTTTTGGGTGTTTTGGTACCAAAAGGAGGTATAGATAACATACAAGGGTCGAGAAAGCTTGAATAATTTTCGGGTATTTCGGTACAAAAAAGGGTGTGGATAACATAAAAGGATCGAGAAACATGATTCATTTTTGGTTATTCAGTGATCAAAAAAAGGGTATAGATAATATAAAAGAAGCGAGAAAACTTTAACAATTTTGGGGTATCTTGATGTTAAAAGGGTATATCTAACATAAAAGGATCGAGAATCTCAAAAACTTCTGGTTATTAAAAGAATTCTGGTTATTATATAAAAGATAAATAGTTCAATGAAACATTATGATAATTTAAAGCATTTCAGCATTTCAAAAAAAGAGGTATCAAAAAATAAGAAGGGATCGCTAACACTTTATAACAATTTCCAGGCATTTAAGTATTTAAAAAAAGGTATCAAAAAATAAGAAGGGATCGGTAACACTTTATCACAATTTCAAGGCATTTAAGTATTTTTAAAAAAGGCATCAAAAAATAAGAAGGGATCGGTAACACTTTATCACAATTTCAAGGCATTTCAGTATTTAAAAAAAAAGGTATCGAAAAAATTAGAAGGGATCGGTAATACTGTATAACACCTTTTTGGCTATTTCAACACTTTAAAATACATTTTAGAGAATTCGAGACTTCACACAAAAATAGGATGGGG
>NC_046659.1:4053271-4054254 GCF_010883055.1 Belonocnema kinseyi | reverse complement strand
AAATATAATTGGGTCAGAAAAATTATGGGGCTCGATAAAATTTTAACAGAACTTAATTTTCGGCGGTTTGGCACTCCAGATTGTTTATTAGTTATTCACGAAAGCATGATCAGATTACACAGCAAAGCAAAGAATAATGGCAATGGTAAAAGTAAAAATACAAAGCTATATTAAGTAACCAAAGTTGATAACATGATGATTTAGCCAAGGAAACAGATAACAAGAGAAAATTAATGCGATAAGCAGGTAAATGCAGAAGCTTGCCAGCAATTTATGGCGAGAGTGACCTTTGAAGTGATTAGGAGGTTGCGTGATGGAAGCCAGTGCCGGGCTCATTAGGGGGATCTTGGAAGAACCCAGCCCCCAAGAAGTCCAAAAGACGAAGGAAGAGAAGAATTCCCAGAGAGCGGACGTCTTGAAAGAAGTCCAGGCGAGTCTCAAGAATGACGACCATGGCGTTTCTGTCAAGGTATTAGGCAGACAAGAATTAGCGATGTGCTTATAGAGAACAAAGCCATAAAGGGGGACGGAGAGCGGTTAGGAACTGCTCTCTTATTGGCTTTTGGAGACAATGGTGATATTCTTTAACTTGTTTCGAGAGGCAAACTGGCAATCTACGACCTCGTGGAGACAATTGACAAAGAGGATCAACTGGACGACTGAATTTCGGCTGGCTCTACTGCCCGTTTAGGGCGCACAGTGGAAATTGCCTTCAGATGTTTCTTAATCGAGTGAGCCGTAAGGCTCTAAAAAGTAGGTGTCGGCTTTCGACAAACATGCATCTGTGACCAACAGCCTTGAAATAATGCCCTCGTGGTTCCGGAGCCGTTGGTAGAAGTGAAAGGAAGGTTTATAGTCGGTAAGAGTCCGACACTACTAAGCCTTCTACTGTGTGTCTTATGCAAGATTTCTCCTCCTCATACACAAAAATCTTTCTTTTTCTCCCACCAACACTCCCATACCAGCTTACCTTCCCTCTTCCG
>NC_046659.1:4025894-4053171 GCF_010883055.1 Belonocnema kinseyi | reverse complement strand
TACATGTGCCCATGACTCCATTTCGTATCCACATACTCTGCATAAATTCTCATCTTCATTCATCCAATATCTGCATGCTCTCACTCCTTCTCCCATTCTGAATCGTACAACCCTACTCCATTTTTCTTCCTTTTTTATTTATTGCAGATATTCTGGTTCCGTCAACCCTTTGACCATCATATACCATCTATTGTACCTCGAATCTATACTCTTTGTCCATCTCTCTCCTCCTTGTTTAACCAATAGCTCTAACTCTATGTCCTGCCACTCCATAACCCCTTCTCGAATATTACATACCCTTCTCATTTTTCCCTTTTCTACCTCCCATTTTGAATTTCCCACATTACCTCTCGCTTCATTGTTACGAATTTCACCGAAACATGCTTGTGCAATTTTACTTCCCTCTCCCCTTTTTAGCATCTCTTCAAACCTACATGCTCTCTTAATTTGTCTAGTAACCATATTTTCTCTTCCTAACTCTTCTTTTAACATATATCCTGGGCAACTCCAGCTAACCCCCATTACCCACCTCAGGAATCGCTCCTGCATACTCTCTACTTTCCTATGTTCCTTCCATCCCCAGATCTCCACACCATAACACAACACCGCCCACACCAACGCATCAAACAACCAGACCCTCATTTTCCAATCATTCTTGAACCTTCTCTTTCCTATACCCCATACTTGACCCATTACTTCATTCTCACATTAAATTTTTTTCCTGACCTGCAACTCGTTTCCCCCTTCTGCCTCAAACCAAAAACCTAGGTAACAGAATTTTTTTGGAATGAATTCTAACAGAAAATTAAAAAAAGATTACAAAACATTTTTTATTATTTCCTAAAATGTCTAAAAAGTACGTAAAATATTTCGAAGCAAAATTTTGTAATTTTTCCATATTACTTAACTTTAGAAAAATTAAGGAACATAGTTCTTTCAAATTTGAGTAAGTTTTAGAGATATTCAAAAATTTTGAAACGATTAGAAAATAATGAAAACTTCCAAAGATTTTTAAAGGAATAATTAACATAATTTTTTATTTCCAACAATTAATTTGAAAAGATTATGCTTAAACATTTCAAAATATTGCAAAAGATTTCAAATATTCTCAAAGCGTCTGAAAAACTTTGGAGGCATTTTTTTTTAATTTTGCAGAATTAAAAACAAAAACAGGAAAAATTTGAATAATTTTTAAAGATTAGAGATTGAAAGATCTGACAAGATTAGAAAAACAGAATTATTATTCTAATAATAGTGTGAAAGTTTTTAAGAATTTTTTATCTTAAAAAATGTACTTGAAACAAAATTCAAGCAGATTTTTAAACGAATCGAACGATTTCCTAAAATTTAAAAGAAGAGTGTACAAGATTTTAAAGCAAAATGCTTTAATTTGATAAAATGGAAAAGTTTAAAAAAAGTAAGCAATCAAGTGAATTCAGGAAGTATCTATTAGACTTGATAAGATTCAAAAAAATTTTAACTTTAGAAGCGTTTTAGAAACACAAGATAAACTTTAGGAACTTTAAAAGAATCTCGAAGGGTTTCAGCAGAATCAACATGGTTTCTTAAAATGCTTGGGAAAATTTAGAAGATTATAAGGAAATTTTTACCTACATTTTGAATAATTTTTTTAATTTTTGATAAAAACTCGAGAGAGTTACCAATATCTTGAAGAATTCGAAACGTTTTAAATAGATAAGAAATTTTCATAATATTTTTTAAAATCCTATAAAATAAAAATAAAATGTCTTAAAAATCTCCTAGGATCTTTTCTGACATATCTGATATATTCGAAAATCTTTTTTTTTTTAATTTTCTTAAGAATCTTATAATAATTATTTACATATAAATTTATAAACTGATAATACTTATTTTATTGTATATGAAATCTTTACAAAATCCTTAATGCCTTAAAATACTTATCTCAAAATTATAAAATTTAGCTGTTACAATTTTATTTTAATTATAAAATAATTGTAATTGGAAATTGATTGTAAATAATTGTAAAATAAATGCAACAAACTTTATTTTATGGAGAAATATCTCATGATTATAAAAAGAGAAAAAAAAGTGTTAAGGTAAGTCTTTGTAGCATTTTAATAACTAATTAACATATTTAAAAAAAATTTTTTCCTTGATTCTGGCCGAGGGTCAAACATGGTACAAAAAACCGTCGTGAAATTTCAAATAAAAACTGTACTCTCTATACATTAATTTTTTTGAATTAAGAATAATAATACTTTTATAAATATTGCCAAAATTTATTTGAACATGATACACAATGATTTTTATTTGAAAAATTTCTGTAAATAGTTGGTGTTTTTTAAATTTTACGATATTTGTGTACCATGTTTGACCTTAGAGAATAGTTTTCAGGAATAAAATTATAAAAATATCTCCATTAGTTAGTAAAATACTATGAAGAATCGCCTTTCAAATTATGGTTGAAATTGAAGGAATAGATATTTCTCTTATCGTTTTTCAGCATATGATTTTTCACTAAATGTAAAGCAGATTAAAATACACTTAAAAAAATAAAAATAAGAAAGTTCAGAAATTCATGCAGTTTTCTGTTCAGAAAATCCCACACATTTTTTAATAAAACTCCTATCCACACCACATTCTAAGGAAAATTTTACAACATTTTTGTCAAATGATCAGTCTTTTGAATGAGGTCAAGTTAATAACTTTTTGGCTTGTTCTCTTAAAATCCTCAAAAAAATATTAGGAAAATTCGAGTCTTTTTAAAAGATGATTAGGACATTTAGAAGCTTGGAAGATATCAACGAATGATTGAGAAATTTTTTCAAGTTTTTAAATATTTCTGGTACGTTTAAAACAAAATAAATTTAAAAAAAAATTTCACTCACTACATTTTTCTGAAAATTTTAAAAAAGCATTCAAGATGTGAAAAAATTTACTCATAATCTTTTAAATTTTTCACAGGAATTTTAAGATAAATAATTTTATCTCCTCGAAATCTTTCTGAATTCCCTTAAAGCTTCTAAAGTTTATTTTTTCGAAATTTCTGAAAATCTACATTTCTAAAAAATCTAAGTTTAAGATTAGATTTAATCCTCTTCCATTCTTCTAAATATTTCTTGAATTACTGGAACTCTTTAATCTTATCAAATTGAAACATCTTGCTTTAAAGTCTTCTACACTCTTCTTTTAAATTTGAGGAAATCGTTTGATGTGTTTCAAAATCTTTCTTACTTTTTTTTAAAGTACATTTTCGTAACTAAAAATTATAAAAAATTTTTAAACGATTATTAGAAAAATAATTCTTTTTTCTAATATTTTCAGACATTCTAACCTTCTAGTTTTTAAGAATTATTCAAATTTTTCCTGGTTTTTTTGCAAGTTTTAATTATTTTTTAATCGTTTCAAAAAGATAGAGAGACCAAAAGGAAAGTTAAGAAGGTCGCAGGCAGCAACGCTGGACGAGATGGAGAAAGAAGCGTGGCTATTTAGTATACAAGAGGTTAGAGAGAGGCTAATAGCGGTAGTAAAGAAAGTACGGAGGTACTAGGGATTTCATAAAGAGTGGAGGAGCACTGTCGTCAGTGGAAGGGTTGATGGTGCAGGAGATGAAAGAGTTTGTGTACCTGGTCTTCCTTTTTTCAAAGGAATGGAAGAGTGGATTGTAATGTAAAAGAAAGAGTGAGAAGGGCAAATGTAGTGATGAGGAAGGTGTGGAGGTTAGTGTGTAAAATGGACACTGAGGTTGTTAAGGAATACAGCTAATTACGTTATCAGGAGGGTGACGGGGAGAACAAGTTAGAGGATCATAATAGGAAGTTGGGCGTGTAAATATGAGCTGAAAGTTTTGGAAGAGGGGGAAGTAAGCTGGTATGGGAGTGTTGGTGGGAAAAAGAGAAAGATTTTGTTTGTATAAGGAGGAGAAATCTTGCATAAGACACCCAGCTAAAGGCTGGGTAGTGTCGGATTCTTACCGACTGTAAACCTTCCTTTCACTTCAACTAACGGCTCCGGAACCACGAGGGCATTACTGCAAGGCTTTTGGTCACAGACGTATTTTTGTCGAAAGCCGACAGCTACTTTTTAGAGCCTTCCGACTCACTCCTTTAAGAAACCTCTTAAGGCGATTTCCACTGCGGTCTTCTCCGGTACATTCCCGAATAATATTACTGGGACTGTGGCAACGGTAACACCGGATTGCGGCACTGCGTACCTTAAAAAACGGGGATTATAGCCAGCCTTACTTCAGTCGTTCAGTTGATCATCTTTGTCAATTGTCTCTACGAGGTCGTAGATCGCCAGCTTGCCTCTTGGAAGCTGGGGAAGAATATCACCCTTGTATCCAAGAGCCAATTAGAGAGCAGTTCCAAACCGCTCTCTGTTCTCCTTCATGGCTTCGTTTTTTACAAGCACATCGCCAGTACTTGTCTGTCTAATACCTTGGCAGAAACGCCATGATCGTCATTCTTGACACTCGCCTGGACTTCCTCAAAGACGTCCGCATATGTTTTCCCAACTGCAGACTTGATGGCAATAGCTACAACAGAAAATCTACTTATCTCGCAGATTGCCTTTTTTGAGTTGTAGGCCATCCTCAGAAGTTTCTTCATCCTAATTACTTCAAAGGTCACTCTCGCCATAAATTTCTGGCAGGCTTCTGCATTTACCTGCATCGTGGTTTTTTCCACTTCAGGAATGCTGCCTCACCACTTCCGCTTTGTCTAGTTCATTTCTTCTTGCACCTAAAAGGACCTAGTTCTGGTTGATGTCCTCAAATATTAGGCCATTCCCGCCAGAACTTCCATATCATCCACCGAGATATTGTGATATTGCCCCCCCCCAATCTGCGAGTCCGGCGCTAACCACCAGGGCTTGCACTTAATCGCAATTGATGGTGAGATCTTTCCCACTTGGGGCATATTGTTTTTATCAACACCCTTCATGTCTGGTTTGAATTTGGGGTTGCTTCCCCTGAGTGTTCGTTTTAGTGCCACTCTTCTTAGTTCTCTGCCTATCTGTCTTGGGAGGCCCTACCAACAGCTACTCTACCGTGAGCATATCCACCGAAGTAATTAGAGAAGAGATCAAGCCCTACCGTAACGTTAACGCGGTAACACCCTTGGGTAGGGAGGACGAATGGATTGCAGATGGATGAAGTGAGATGGATGTACGAGGAAGGAAGGTATATGAGATGATCAGGAACCACGGCTTATAGCAAGGATGAGACGTGGATGCATGGCAGATTTTAAAAGGTTATGGCCTTCTAGAGATAAGAGGATTCGTGAAATGTGAAGAGGTGGGAAAGAGAGGGATTAGCATGGGGGCATTGTTGCATGAATGGGGGGACAAAAGGGTAGTAATATGGGTGAAGTGAGTGTTAGGTAAGATGGACAAGAAGAGAAAGAAGGAGGAAAAAAGGAATGGAGAATGAAAGATTACAAATAGGAGAGAAAGTAGGTTAAGAAAATTGTGAATATTGTAAATAGTAGATAAGTATTAGGTGTTAGCCATGGAGGTAGATGTTGGCCATGCGAGGCAATCGAGAAAATAGCAACATGCATGCGAGGGGGGGGGCGAAGCTAAGAAGGCTAGGCTATAAAAGCGAGCGGCTCAGAGATAAAGTGTGGATAGATGTTAGTTTTTAAGAGCTATTCGTGAGAAAATTCTGTACAAAATGGAAGTTTAAGCAAGCACATTTTTTAAGGCCAGCAGGCCCAAATATAAACTAAACTTTTAACTACACATATCTATCTATCTTATTATGATTTGAATTTAATCAGAAAAGTTTGAAATTTCATTTAAAAATTATACTGTAAAAAAAGTTATTTTGGTGTTATATGATTTCGAAGTGTTTTTTAACGCTCAATCGAAATGCAAGTTTACAAATTTATGAAAGGAGTATAGCCTGGTAATCATGCAAAAAATGCCCTAAAGGTAACCAAATGTTGTGTCAGCCATTTAAAAACATACAATAAAAAAACTTTGCTCCAAAATTTCAAACCGTTAGCCGCCATATTAGATTAGTTAGGGAGGATAATTTCCATTTTCGTTTTTATTTTTTTCACTATTTCTATCATTTGAAAAAATCTGCAAATATTCACAGGACTTCTATCAATCATTCTTAATGTGCATGATTTTTTAGAAAAAGATTTGAAGGGACATTCAAACTAAAAAGTATTTTAACATAATTTTTTGAATAATTGTTGTGTGTGATAAAACTCGAGTACTATCTCAGTTTTTTGATTGCGGAATATTCACTTAAAAGTTTATTATTGTGATTTTTTTAGATTTTTAAACTGCGGGGATCTTAGTGCAAAAAATCAAAAACAGTAATTTAAACATATTTTAACCCTAGAAGTCCATTGATACCTAAATATATGTATATAATAAAATTATATACGTGTATTCATATATTATGTACACTATTATATACATAAAGTATGTATACATTGTAGGAGAAAAGATTCATGGATTCTTCGTCCCAGGCGATAAAATTATATATAGTTGATATATAGTGTGCAGTTTTATATACAGGGTGACCCATTTTAATCTATAGATCCTACTATCTTCTAAACTATCCCATCTACAAAAAACGGTTTAGACCAAAGTTGATCAGGACATAGGGGACCATTAAACTTTACTATTGATTTTGACCTTGAGGTCAATTTTTAAGGTCATTTCAAGGTCAGGACGATTTTTTAAAATGGAAAACCCTTTTTCTTACTGCGGATTTGAATTGAGCGGAAAATTTTAATGGAAAAATGTACTATGAACAAATTGTTTTTGGGATCTTGGAGAGGTCAAAAATTAAGGTCAAATATCCAAAAACTGATCAGATGCCCTTTTACTGAATTATCGTAGTTTTCTAAGTAAATCTAAGGTTTAAGATGCTTAAAAAAGTCGATAAAATATACAAGTGTGAACCACCTTGATCACCTTGTCAGTCTCACCTTCAGAAATTTCAAGGTGATTTAAAGTTCAAAACGATTTTTTCAAATAAAAATCACTATTTTAGACTGCGGACTCGTGAAAAGCAGGAAATTGTACGTAAAACAGGGTATTTTTAAATCTTTTATTTTGATATGTAGAAGGTCATATCCAGGTCAATTATTTAAGAAGCGGTTAGAAGTTTTTAATATTCTCATCAAAGAAGGTATTAGATTTGTGTAAAATTTGATCCCCTCTCTCAGTTTTTATCAAATGTCCACGTTTCGAGACCCCAAGAATCCAAAAAACCGGTTTTTACTAATGTGTCTGTCTGTGTGTCTGAATGACTGTATACTTGTATGTCTGCCTGTCTGTGAGCGCAATAACTTGTGAGAAAATTATTGTTTAGATTGACCTTTGGTCACTCTTTTAGTGCCCGGTCTCATCACAATTTTTGTCTTTTAATTTCTTTTTCCTCCACTGTAAAGGATTTCAAAAAATTAATTTTTGTTATATTTTCAATGCTATTTTTTATGATTAGACCCAAAAATGGAACTATCAAAAAATTATTCATGACAAATTAATTTATTTTTACATCCTTATCACAGAAGGTTTCAGATGTGTGTAAAATTTTATCCACGCAGTTTTTGCTAAAGGTTTACATTTTAAGACCTGCTCAATCTTAAAAGCAGGCTATTTCGAATGAGTCTTTCTGTATGCATGCTTGTATTAATGCATGCATGTATGCATGTATGTATGTATATATTTATGTACGTGATTCTGCGCGAACGATAACTTTTGAAAAAATCAATCGAATAGATTGGCCTTTGGTACATTTTTTAGAGTGATAAACTCGAGGGCAAGTTCGTTAGGCAGCCGTTTTGGATAAAAATTCAAAAAGTGAGCGCATTTTACTTAAATATTTTTGAGACCACTTTTTCCAACATTCAAAAATTCTCTGAACGGATATTTATAGTACTGATAAGTTTCGGTAGAAAAATCAATTATAAAGTCTCGACAACTGAGGATAGGAATACAATTTAGCAGTTAAAAAGCAGTCAGGCGGCTGTGTAGAGCGCATTTGTAACTTTTAAATCGTAAAAATAAAATTGGAAATGCGCAAATTCAGTTTTTGAAAAAGGGGCGGACGTTGCAATAAAATGTTTAATTACCAAAGGTTTTTTTTTAAAGTATGTGAATTTTTAAACCAAACAATGAAACTACGTATGTTTTAATGACAATGCATGTTATTTATTGTAATAATATACATTTATGGAAATGATATGCAATTCGAACGACAAACTCGAGTGCGAAGAACGAGATACGTGATGAGAAACTGTTTGTTAAAGCCGAAGGAGCTTTAACAAAAGAGAATTTACAATCACTGAATTACTGTTTTTGATGCCTTGACCTTTAGATATAAAAAGTCGGCGCACAAGTGTGGGGAATATACAAAGACCGAACGCGTAGATCGAGGTAAATACAATATCGAGCGCAAAGCACGAGAACCAAGCAGGCAGATTTTTTTTTTAATTACCAGTTTTTCAAGCAATCTCAACGTTCAAGGTACCTTTCAAGTCATCTTTTAAAATGAAAAAGTACCAAAGAATGGAAGCACCGTGACCTTACTTTTAGCATTAACCGGAAACAACGACTTAGACGTAGTAAGTTTTTTTTTCTTTGGGGTGCTTCATTATCGTGAGTCCCCTTGCCTCTCATGACCAGAGAAGATCGGATGGATTGAACTCAAAGAGTTTGTGGGGCCATCCCTATACAAACTTTGCTTTGAACTATAGAGTACTTTGAAAGATGCTTATTATTTGTAACTTCAAGGCACCTTCGAACAGTTACTCCGTGGGTAATTGAAACAACAACAATATTGGAAGGCAAGGGGACTCACGATAATAAAGTACCCTAAATGTGAAAGGCAAGGGAGCTCACTATAATCAAGCACCGTAAAGGAACATTTAAAAACAATTTCAATTACTTAGACTTGGTAAAGACACCTTCAACATTGCAATTGCTAAAAAAGTCCCAGTAAATTAAAAAAAGATTTGAAAATGTTTCTATTTTAAAAAATTGTCTTGATCTTTAATTGACCTTAAAAGTTCACCTGAAGGTTAAGGCTGACGAGTTGATCAAGGTGGTTAACATTTTTAAATTTTATCGACTTTTTTAAAGAATTTTAAACGCTTGCTTTACCTAGAAAACCACAATAGATCAGAAAAAGAGATTCATCAAGCTATCACCTCCACAAACGAGGTCCCCAAATTTCTTTATATCAGAATTTTTCGCTTTTTTGGCTGTCTTGTCGATTTTTGAGTTACACTATTTCTTATGAAAACTGAAATTTCCAGTAGAGGTGCTGACTTAAATCAAACCAGCAACTCCACTACATTCATAAAAATTGAAAGAAAGAAAATCAAACACATTAGAATTTTGGGCTTTTTTTGGGCTCTTGAACGCATCAATAACCAATTTCTAAAAAAAAAACCCTAAAAAAAATAAAATTACCCCTTATGTAGATAGATAGATAGATAAACGTTTATTTTTCGGCTTGCTGGCCTTCAAAAAATGACTTGCTTACACTTCCATGTTTTACAGAATTTTCTTACAACTATGTCTTACAAAGTACTATCCATCCACACCTTATAACTAATCCACTCGCTCCTATAGCCTAACCTTTCTCGCTTTCTCTTACATCTACTTCTTCTCCTATTTACAATCTTTCCTTCTTTATTCCTCTTTCTCCTTTCTTCTCTTCTTCTCTATCTTACCCAAAACCCCCTACACACATGCTACTGCCCATTTGTCACCGCTTTCATGCAACAATACCTCCATTCTTATCCCCCTCCTTTCCACCTCTTCACATTCCTCCAACCAATGCTCCAATTTTGCATCCCCCTTTCCGCAAAATTCACACATTCTCTTCTCTCTAGAAAGCCAGGACCTATCATACATCTCCATGCACCCGCACCTCATTCTCGCTATAAGTTCCTGCCGTCCTTGCTCTCCTTTCTTACACAAATATTGCGCTATCTCCCTTGGCATAATCCACACATAGTTTCCATTATACCTTGACTCTCTTATTCTCTTCTCTCCTTCTGCCCTCTCTTTCTCCATGGCATTCTTTTGAACCAACTCATATACCTGCCTTCCTTCCTCGTGCATTCTGCTAACTTCATCCATTTGCAATCCATTCGTTCTAAAATACCTTTCCCTTTCCACCTCCATCTTTGCCCATTATGTCTGTTCTTCTTTTCCCACCAATACTCCCTAACCAATTTACTTCCCCCCTCTTCCAAAAATTTCTCCTCATATTTACACGTTTGACTTCCTGTTATAATCCCCAAACTCATTCTTGCTGTCTCCCTCCTGACAATATAGTTTAGCGTATTCCTTGCCGACCCCAGTATCCACTTTAGATACCTCTCCTGTACCATATTTACCTCCTCACTTCCCTTCCAACCCCACACCTCCACTCCGTAAAATAAGACACTCATCACTAGTGAGTCAAACAATTTCATTCTCCTTTCAAAATCAACTGCGAACAATCTCTTCCCCAGCCCCCACACCTGCCTCATCACCACATTTGCCCTTCTCACTCTCTCTTTTATATGACCATCCACTGCCCTATTTCTGCGAAACAAGTAGCCCAGGTACACAAACTCTTTCACCTTCTGTACCGCTTTGTCCTTCCACTTCCCATCCACTCCCCCATGTCTCCCACCTCCTTTCCTGAACATCATAACCTTCGGCTTGTCCGCATTTAATTCTAACCTATTCTTGTCCAAGTAACCTCTCAACCTCTTCATCATCTACTTTAAAGCCTCTCCGCTCTTTGCCAACAGCACTATGTCATCTGCATATGCGAGTGACCATATCCTGACTCCTCCTACCACTCCGGCCGCTAGCTTACTTTCCATATCCGCGATCAAAATTGCAAAAAGCGTTGGGCTAAGCGGGCACCCTTGCCTCAACCCCCTATCCATTCAGAATCCCTCAGACATTCCCTCCCCTTCTCTCACCCTATCTTTCGTCTCCTTATATACCTTCCTTACTCTCTCGATCAAGCCCCTCTTAATTCCCCTCTCCTCCATTGCCTCCCACAACCTCCCCCTATCCACTGACGGGAATGCGCTCTTTAGATCTACAAAAATGCGTACACTTTGGCACCCTTTTCGGTTAATTATCTATCGACTACGTGTTGCAAGACGTAAATATGATCAATAGTGCTCCTTCTCTCTCTGAAGCCCGTCAGCGTCTCCGGCAATATTCCTTTCCCCTCAACATCCTTTCACAGCCTATCTGCTAACACCATTGCGTATATTTTGTACGAAGTATTCATGAGCGTAATTCCTCTATAATTTTCCTGTCTCTCCCTATTCCTTTTCTTATACAGTGGTACGATCAACCCCTCTCTCCACCCTCTTGGGAATCACTTCCCCTCCATACTTTTTTCACTACCCCCTTCAGCCTCTGCCTTACCTCTTGTGTGCCAAAGAACTTCCTTATCTGCTTCTCTATCCCCTCGTCATTCAGATCCTCTCCAGCTATCTCCCTCGTTCTTAATTACCTTCCATACGTCCCCTTCTGTCTTAACACTTCTCAACTCCTCTTCCAGCTCTTTTTCTTTTTCCTGCTCTTTCTTCTTACACATCGCCCTAAACTTCTTTCTGATTTCTACGTACTCCTCCCTTTTCGCGGTTCCTTCCTTCCACTTCCTGTACTTCTTTGTCACCTTTCTCTTCATCATTTTACATTTCTTATCCCAACACGGCTTTACCATTCCTTTCTTCTTTTTCCTTAATACCTTCTTTTGCACACAATCTTTCACTTTCTCTTGTAGATCCTCCCATATCTCGTCGACGGACTCCCCCTCAAAGCTTACGTTGCCCAATTTCTCCTGATACTTCTCTATCACCTCTCTCGTCCATGAAACTCTCTCCCGTAACGACCCTTCTTCCCCACATTGCCTTTCGCCAGCCTCCCCCTGTATCCACAAACTCAATGGCTGATGGTCTGATTCCACCCTTCCTTCCACTGCGAATTTCTCTATCTCCTGAAACCCTTGCATATTCATAATCACCTAGTCTATCACGGATACACTCCTCTTACTCACATAAGTGTATTCTCCCTCTTCGTCCCCTTTTACCATACCATTCGCCACCGCCCACCATCTATACTCCATCCAGTCTATTAGAATCTACTCTTCATTTATAATCTTATCCTTCGATTTTCTTTCGAAGCTCTCCCCTTCCCGTTACAGGCCCCCTTTCCGCTCAATTCTCGCATTAGAGTCTCCCGCCATTTACAACCATACCCTCATCTCTCTCTCTCCTAGTAAGTTTTCCAATCTTTCCTTAATCCATTCGATTCCATCCTTATTATACATAGTCACAAACTTATACATCAGCTCTCCTATTTTTACAGCTCTCACTTGCAGGCTTTTCCCCTCTCCATCTCTATCAACTTGTTCCCCTAATCCATCTTTAACACCTGTTATAATTCGCCCACTAGCCCTTCCTTTCCTTTTTACTTTGACCGCCTCCTATAGCTTCCAACTATACCCCCCCCCCCCCCCCCCCCCCCCCCCCCCCCCCCCCCCCCCCCCCCCCCCCCCCCCCCCGGCAACTCTCGCTCTACTCTATCCCATTCCTTTCTCTCTATCCACGTCTCTATCTGTCCAATCACATCAAATTCCTGAACATACTTCCAGAAATCCTCATCTTTGTTCTTTACCCCTGCTACGTTCCAGTACCACACCTTTAACATTCCTCCACCCTGCTTTACTCCCACCTCCCTACTTCCCCCAAAACAAATTCCCCTGCACTTCCTTCAACACCTCCTTCTCTTCGTCCTATACCCACATTTTTTCGTCTATTTTTATTTTCCGATACACTACCTTCGCTGCTCTCACTTCGCTTCTCTCCTTCCTCGCCCTATCATTTAGCATTCTCTGAACCTCCATTTCCTTCCACGTAAAATCTTGATCGATAAAAACCTTATTGTCCTTTATCCTATTTTTGTTACGCATTACCCCTAATTTTTTCCCCAGCTCTCCAATTCCACCACCGCCACTTCATTCTCCTTTCTCCCCTCCATCCTAACTTTCCCTACCTTGCCTTTAACCCACCCTATGCTCTGTAGCAGAGCTTCCACCCCGTCCCTTTCTTCCCCTCTCTTGAGCTTCAATTCTCTTATCACTATATTATTTCTTCTATCTGCCTTCTCTTTTCTGTCCATTCTCAACTCTATTGCCCTTATCTTTTCCCTATCCGCTCTCTCCTCCTTTTTATTCCTACGCTCTCTCACTTTCTCTTCTATCATGATCTACACTTTCTCCTAAATACCTTTGCTTCTCACCCTCCCCCCTGTCCACTGCTTCCATTCCCGACATGCACTCCACCTTCTCCAGCCTTTTTTCGGCCCTTTCCTTCCATATCCTAATATCTTCTTCCATCTTTTTTATTTTATCCTCTGTTTCCTTCCTTACCGACACCAACTCCCTCTGAAATCCTTCTACTTTCCCCCTCAGCTCTTTTAGTTCCTTTCCCCAACTCTTATCTCTTACCCTCAGGTCCTCCCTCATACTTTCCATCTGCTCCATAGCCCCCCTTACGTCCTCGCTTAACCCTCTGATCTCGACTATCAGCACCCCGATAGTCTCCTTCTCCGTCTGCCCCTCCATTTTTTGGAAGGAGGGGTGACCTACGTGTGCGTACGCTTTTTTTAAAGGGACTCTCTAGCGCGCTTTTCTCCGGACTCTCTTTGCTTTCCCTTTTCCTCTTCAAGAGATCCTCCCCCTCACTTGCACTGGACGCTCTCTCCCTTGCCTGATTGCTTCTTCCGCTCCGATTCTTCCCCCTCTCTGTCGTGCCACTTGACACCGGGCCACGCACAATTGGCCATCGTGTCTCACTGGAAATTTCATCCCCGTCTACTTCACTACCAGCACTGCCAGTACTGTCGCTGCCCACCTCCCGCTCGTCCGTCGGTAACTATAACCTATCCAAACACAAAAGTACTCACTGCTGCCCATAGATGTCACTTAAGGCTGCTACCGCTTACCACCCTAAAATTTTAGTTTCATTGCCCTATTTCACCTCTCACATCCCCTTTAGCCACCCTTTTCTCACCCCTAACATCTCTTATCACTACAAGAACCTCCCTTGCCCGCCATTAAGGCCCAAAATCCTAAACACAAAACTACCCCGTTTCCTTGCAAACCTAACCTCACTTTCCCTATTAAGCCAAATCCCAACCCCCAGCTACAATGTAAATTAATTTCTTTCTTCCCAATGTACCCCTCAAAACCGTACTCACCTCCTAGACTTCCACCCTCACACTCCACTCACACCTTCCACACAAATTTTGTAAAAACTTCTCACCGCCTGTCACTGCACACTTTCTCACTACCGCCACCAACATGCAAGCCCAACTACGCCTTATGTAAAAACTTAAATTCGGAAAAAACAAAAAATACCAGAATGTTTGGCTTATTTTGGGTTCCCAAATGCACACAAAAATTCTAAAACGACCTCCATGTTCTACAAAACTTGAAATACACCAGATTTTGGGGGTTTTGGGCTCTTGGATAGAAAACACTAAAGTTTTAAAAACCTCCCCGATATACAAAAAAATACTCCCATTCGTAGAAACTTAAACCTGGAAAAAACAAAATATAAAGTAATGTTATGCCCTTCTTCTGCTCTCCAATGTTTGATTTTTTTTGCAAAAACCACCCCTGCATCTAAAAAATTAAACACCAATCTATGAACACGAATTCGAATTTTTAATTAGCCTCTAAAATACTGACAATGTACAAGGGGGCTGGTCTTTGGCGTTAAGTGTTAGAACCCAAAAATCGGGGTTGGTATTTTTGAAGAGCCCAAAAATCAGTTATCTTATTGACGGCCTAAAAATCAGAGACTACATTTGCAGTGTAACATTTTGAAAAATGATAATTTTTTAATAAACTCACTAAGCCTTGAAATAAGGAGCTTTTTTTAACTTTAAGGGTTAAAGTCCAAAAATCGGTGTTGGTATTCTTGAAGAGCCTAAAAATCAGTGATCCTATTTGCACTCCAAAATTCTGAAGAAGATTATTATTTGACAAAGTCATATGTGACTGGTAATAAGAGGCTGTTTTTTAACGTTGAGGTTCGGAGCCGAAAAATCGGTGTTGGTATTTTTAAAGAGCGCAAAAATCAGAGAATCTAGTAACAAGGTCAAATTCTAAAAAGATTACTTTTGACAGTCCTATTTTCCTGGTAACAAGGGGCCGTTTTTTAATGTTAAATGGTGGAGCCCAAACATGGGTGTCAATATTTTTGAAGAGCCCAAATGTCCGTGATCCTATTTACACTGTAAAATTCTGAAATGGATTATACTTTGCAACATTCTTATGCTGCCTGGAAACCAAGAGTTTTTTTTTAACGTAATAGGGTGGAGCTGAAAAAGTGGTATTGATATTTTTGAAGAGCCCAAATATCAGAGACTCTAGTTACGCTGTAAAATTCTGAAAAAGAGTATTGTAATTTCGGGCTTTGCCTCTTTACGGTCGAAAACAACTCCTGGTTAACAGGTAAACATGAGTTTGTCAAAAAATAATCTTTTTTAGAATTTTACAGTGTAGATGTACTCTCTGATTATTGGGCTCTTCAAATATAACAACACCGATTTTTGAGCTTCAGCCCTCAACTTTAAAAAACAGCCCCTTGTTACCAGGCCGATATTATTTTGTCAAAAAATAATCTTTTTCGGAATTTTACAGTGTTACTAGAGTCTCTGATTTTTCGACTTTTCTAAAATACCAACACCAATTTTTGGGCTCCACCTCTTTACGTTCAAAGATAACCCCTAGTTACCTGGTAATTATAATACTTTCTAATTCATAAATGATGAGAATGTAATAAATTATTACAAACGTGTACCTTTTTTTTGGGTGAATTACTTTTCTATCAATTTGTTTTCGTACGTTTTGTCGTTTTTGCGCAAATTTGTCATTTTTATTTGTAATGTCTTTTTTTTTATTAAAACGAAAACTACGTGTCCCATCAAAAAGTGATTAATAACAAATTTTTAGTTTTTTTCGAGCGAACAATTTTTGTTAAATGATTTTGTTTTCGTAACGTGTGTCGTTTTTTCACAAATTTTCAATTAATTTTTTATTTTCAATTTTATTTTTCACCAATAAAACAAAAAGTACGTGTCCTATCAAGAAGTGATTTTTAACGAATTTGTAGATCTTTTTTAAACGTAAAACCGATCTGGCCCTGATCGGTAGAACTCTGTGGCCCATACCTGGGCCCGACCGGGCCAGACCGATTTCCTACTGAAACGCCATCTCCGTGCGTTCGCAAATAGGGCTTGATTTTTTCTGATAGTGCATTGAAATCTGTATACATACTACTCGTTTATAATATTCTAGCAATGATTAAAAATGCATAAGGCGAGTAAGCCACGTGTTCGGAGACACCAAACACCAGTCAGTAGACCTCGAAACCTGTGCGAGGAAGATGAGAGTAAGTAATTACCCTCTGCAGGCTCATGAAAACCTAACCTCAAATAAATTAATAATTAATTTAATTATTTTAGGTAAAATTAGTATATTTACCATTAGATGAGTCAATTGACAGAAAATTGAATTTATTTTCAGTAAAATGTCAATAAATAGTGAATCATAGGTTATTTCCCGATGATTTTCTTTGGAAGCATTCGAAAATAACAAGTTGTAGAGAATATTTTTGCGAAAAACTTTTTCTAATTTGTTAAGAAGTTTTGTAGATAAAATTTTTTCCAAGAAATTAAAATGTTTATTTAAAATATTTCTGGTTATCGTCCATTCTTTCATAAAAAAAACAAACCATTTCCTCGAAACTAATACCATCTAGAATTATCTTACGTTTCTCAAAAGTATAATTAAATTATATAGTCTGAAACCTCTTCTTTTCGTGCCTGTAGTACTTTAATTTTAACTTATAATAACTGAAATGAAAATTAAAAATATTAAGGTGGCCTTCGAAAGGAGAGGACCATTCGATAGTTTCGAGTTTACTTATATTAAATCTCCATTCGTGAAATTCACAAATGGATTATAATGAGACTGAGCATGTACCGATCGGGCACCGATCGGGTGTCCCGACCTGGCCCCGCTCAGGGCGTGTGTTTCATCCGGGATCTGGCCCCGGCCAGGATTCCCGATCAGGGCCCGATCCGGACTGGTCTGGCCCCTATCGGGGCCAGATCGAGATTTCTACACGGGTTATTATTCGAATTTAATGAGTGCTCATTATTCAGATTGAGGGAGTAGATGTCAAATTTTCGGCAAAGCGTATACTTTGGTATATAGTTCAATGTTTCCATTATTACTGCCAATATTAACCGATTTTCATGAACCTTTTTTCAATTTCCTCAAATTACGTAAATAAACGAATTCTGCTAATTATAATTTAATCAAGCCATAGCTTTCTGATTTCAGTTTCTGTAACTGGTCTGCATCTCATGATAATGAAAGGGTCATCCGTAGTATGAATTTGAGACTTTTCCTACAATTTTCCAAAGTCATTTCACAAGTTTAATTCCAGGTACAAAGTTCGAGAAATTCTGAGACATTTTTTTAAACTTCTCACATGGTATACCTCTTTTAAAAATGTCAAAAAAAATCTCTATTAGGGCTCATTCGACGCGTCATTTAATCAAACTTTTAAGTGTTTCAAAAAATTTTTTCTCGCTTCTTTTGGAAACGAGGAAATACTTTTCAAAGTCAGCAGTGATTTTTAATGATATTTTCGCTGTTTGCGCCGACAATTTCCGACGTAAGTAGTGTGCTACTTAGACGACGTTTTAGTTTGCCTCAGATATGGATTTGAAACTTGTGTTATTAATTTTTAAACAAAACTAAGAGAACTAAGAGTTTCTGCAATTGTTATAAGCTGAGTATGCATCGGATCGAAAAACCAAGTGCACCATTGCATTCTTCTCGAAAATATCTAGATGTGTTTTTTTTTTGAACCCATTTTTAAACAATTAGCGCATTTGTTGTTTAGCATACTGTTACTGCTTGTCTGTAGATATGGATTTGAATTTGTATAATTAATTTTTAAAAACGGAGTGCCATATAAAAAAACTAAAATTACCTCTGGATTCGTCTCGGAAATATCTGGGTGTGAATTTTTTGTTTTTTTGTTTAAAGAATTTGTTAAACCATTACGATATTTGTTATGTTTCTGCAATTGTTATGAGTTAAGTATGCATCGGATCGAAAAACCAAGTGCACCATAGCATTTCTCTCGAAAATATCTAGATGTGCTTCTTTTTTGTTTAAACACATTTTTTAAACAATTAGCGAATTTGTTTCTCAGCATACTGTTGCTGCGTTCCTGTATATATGAATTTGAATTTGTGTAATTAATTTGAAAAAAAGAAGTGTCATATCCAAAAACTGAAAACACATCTGGTTTCTTTTTGGCAATATCTCAGTCAGCATTTTTTTTGTTCAAACAATTCATTTAAACAATTACCCCATTTGTTATCTTTTTGCAATTTTTTGAAACAAAGTATGCATCAGAAAAACCAAATGCACGATTGCATTCCCCTAAAAAATATCTTAATGTTTATTTTTTTAACCTATTTTTTTAACAGTTAGCGCCTTTGTTGTTCAGAATACTGTTGCTGCTTGCCTTTAGATATGGATTTGAATTTTGTGTAATTAATTGAAAAAAACTAAGATTCATATAAAAAGTAAAAACAACTCTGAATACGCCTCGGAATGCATTTTCTGTTTTATTATTTAAACAATTTGTTAAAAGATTGCATTTCTCTCGAAAATATCTAGATGTGCTTTTTTAACCTACTTTTTAAACAATTAGCGCATGTTTTTTCAACTTATTGTCGCTGAGTGCCTGTAGATATAGATTGGAATTGTGTGTAATTAATTTTTTATAAAAACAAACATTCAAATCGAAAAAGTAAAAACAGATCTGGATTTGTTTTGGAAATATCTCGGTTTGCATTTTTTTCTGGTTTAAACAATTTGTTAAACAATCACGCGATTTGTCATATTTCTTTAATTGTTATAAACAAAGTATGCATTAGATCGAAATACCAATTGCATCATGACATTCCTCTCAAAAATACATAGATGTGCTCTTTTTTTAAGGATTTTTTAAACAATTAGCGCATTAGCCTACTGTTACTGCGTGCCTGTATATATGGATTTGAATTTTGTGTAATTAATTGAAAAAAACGAAGTGTCATACAAAAAAAACACCTCTAAATTCGCTTTGGAAATATCTCGGTGTGCATTTATTTTTGTTGTGTCAACAATTTGTTCACCAATTACGCCATTTGTTATATTTCTGCAGTTGTTATAAACAAAGTATGCGTCTCATCGAAAAGCAATTAGCGTATCTAGATATTTTCGAGATTAATGCAATGGTGCACTTGGTTTCTCTATCCAATGCATACTTTGTTTATAATAATTGCAGAAAGATAACAAATGGCGTAATTTTTTAACAAATTATTTAAAGAAAAACTTATAGTGTAATGGTCGACACTAGTATAGATTCATCAGACTGGCAGAAATGTTGAGCAGTGTTCCATATTCACAAAAACAACATTTGTAACCCCACCCCCTCCCCGTTTTTGTACAATTTTAACGTTTTGAGACCCTCTGAATCCGAAAAACTGGTGTTTATGAATGTGTCTGTTTGTTTGTCTATCTGTTTGTCTGTTTGTATGCCTGCCTGTATGTCTGTCTGTCAGTACGATAGCTTTTGAAAAAATTAATCTATTAAATTAGCTTTTAGGACACTCTTTTAGTGTCCTAAACTAAAGGTCAAGTTCTTAAGCCAGCCATTTTGGGTAAACATTTGAAAAGTGAGCGCATTTTGAATATTTTTAAGACCACTTTTTTAAAGATTGAAAATCTTTCTGGGCGGATATTCATAGTATTAAAAAAGATGAACAATTTACCCTTATGACTTTTTTTTATAAAACAAAAAATTACTAGAGTCATAGAATTTACAAAATTTCAAAGAACAGGAAACTGAACATTTTAAGCCAAATAACGCACGAGATGAAGAAAGTTAAGAGAAGAAAAATGTTGCTTCATGAATAGATTAATTTTTTCAAAAGTTATCGTGCTCACAGGCAGAGAGAAATGCAGACAGAAAGACATTCATACATACAGACTCATTCGCAAAAACCTGTTTTCGGATGTATGGGATCTCAAAACGTGGAAATTTGACAAAAGGGAGGGGGGTCAAATTTTACACAAATTTAATATCTTTTTTGATGAGACTGTTAACATGAATTAATTTCATGAACAATTTTTTTATGGTTCCTTTTTTTTGTTTCAATTGTAAAAAAATATCATTAAAAAATAAATAAATTA
Organism: Belonocnema kinseyi; assembly: GCF_010883055.1. Taxonomy (NCBI): domain Eukaryota; kingdom Metazoa; phylum Arthropoda; class Insecta; order Hymenoptera; family Cynipidae; genus Belonocnema; species Belonocnema kinseyi. The sequence goes on along the minus strand of NC_046659.1, from coordinate 4,032,863 downwards.
CATTTTTTGAAAACTCACACATGAAACAAAAAATAAATTAAAAAAACAAATGTTGTGATGAGAATCTGTCCTTGCAGCGAAAAGATTTTGTTCACTGTTAGTGATGTTTTTCACGATTGAAACAAAAACTACGCATCCTATCAAATTGTGATTTAAAAAAATTTATAGATCTGTTTAAAATCAGCAATTTTTGTCTACCTATTTTTTCCTTTAGTTTGCATAGTTTGACCGAAAAATGTAATTTTGGGATTTTCCATTATACTTTATGCTGTCAAAATTTGAATTTTCGATTTTTCAAGAAAATTCAAAAAGTTATTACGATATTCTTGGATGGAATTTAAATAGTAAAATTTTTCTTCTCTTAACTTTTTTTCATATTGTGCTTTATTTGGCTTAAAATGATATTTTTCTGTTTTGGGAATTTTGTAAATGCTATAATCTGGTAATTTTTGGTTTTGTGAAAAAAGTCATTAGGGTAAATTGTTACTTTTTTTAATATTATGAATATTTTTTTAGAGATTGTACGAAATTTGAAAAAGAGATCTCAAAAAAATTCAAAATCCGCTCACTTTTTAAACTTTAATCCCAAACGGCTGGATAACGAAATTTACGTTTAGTTTACGACACTAAAAGAGTATATCAAAGATTAATCTAATAGATTAATTTTTTCAAAAGTAGCGTGCTCACAGGCAGGCAGCCAGACATACGTACATACAGACACATTCGTAAAAACTTGTTTTTCAGATTCAGGGGGTCTCAAAACTTGAAAATTTGACAAAAACTGGTGGAAGGTAGTCAAATTTTACACACATCGAATACCTTCTCTAATGAGGATGTAAAAATGTATTAATTTGTGATGAATAATTTTTTGAAAATTCCGTTTTTTGTTTCAATCGTCTAAAAATAGCATTAAAAACTTTCAAAAATTAAATTGTTTGAAATAATAAAAATGTGGCTTTTTGAATTCCCTACCAGAATGTCATAACATCTTTTTGAACTTTGACATAAATTGTGCATTTGAAAAAGATCGATAAATTCCTTTTGAATCACAATGTGATATGCTGCGTACTTTTCGTTTTAATCGTCAAAAACTTTATAAAACGTCAGAAAAAATCTGCTCGGGGCACATTTACATAACGAGCTTTATTTTTTAATTAATTTTTTGTCTCGTGTGTAGGATTTCAAAAAATTTAATTTTTTTAAAGTTTTTAATGCCATTTTTAGACGCTTAAAACAAAAAACGGTACTATCAAAACATTATCCGTGACAAATTAATTCATTCTTACATTCTCATCAGAGAAGTTATTAGATTTGGGTAAAATTTGACCTTCTAGAAAAATTATTCTATTAGACTGGCCTTTGTTCACCCTTTTAGTGCCCTAAACTAAAGTTGAAGATCGTTAGCCAGACATTTTGAATATTTTTGAGACCATTTTTTTCAAGATTCAAACATTCTCTACACGGATAATAATAGCATTTAAAAACATGAAAAATTTATCTCTATGCCTTTTTTCATAAAACCAAAAATTACCAGAGTTATAGCATTTACAAAATTCCAAAAAACGAAAAAATGAGTATTATGAACCAAATAACAAACGGTATAAAAAAAAGTTAGGAAAATAAAAATGTTGATTTTTGAATGCCCTACAAGAATATCATAATAAATTTTGTTATTTTCTTGAAAAATGTAAAATTCCAATTTTAACAGTATACAAAATATAGGAAAATCCTAAAATTACGTTTTTCGGCCAAACTGTGCAAAATACGAAAAAAATATTAGTAGACAAAAATTGTGAATTTGAAAAGGATCGATACATTTTTTGAATCCCAATTTGATAGGATCATGACAAATCAGCATTTTAAGCCAAATAACGCACTATATGAAATAGAAGGCAAGAAAAGAAAAATGTTGCTTTTTGAATGCCCTAGAAGAATATTCTAACAACTTTTTTAATTTTCTCGAAAAACCGAAAATTCAAATTTTGTCAGCATATAAAATAATAAAAATCCAAAAATTACATTTTTCGGTCAAACTATGCCAAATACGGAAAAGGATGACCCCCCCCCCCCCATTTTTTCAAATTTTATCGTTTTGAGACCCCCTGAATTCCAAAAACAGGTCTTTACGAATGTGTCTGAATGTGTGTAAGTATGTATATTTGTCTGCCTGTGAGAACGATAGATTTGAAAAAATTAATCTATTAGATTGACCTTTGGTACCCTCTTTTAGTATCCTAAACTAAAGGCCAAGTTCGTTTGCCAGCCATTTTGGATGAAAATTCATAAAGTGAGCGCATTTTAAATATTTTTAAGAACACATTTTTCAATATTCAAAAATTCTCTGTACTGAAGTTCATAGTATTCAAAAATATAAATAATTTATCCTCAATACTTTTCTTCAAAAAATCGAAAATTATCAGAGTTATTCCATTTATATAATTCAAAAAAACAGGAAAATGACCATTTTAAGCCAAATAACGCACGATATGAAAAAAGTCATGAAATCAAAAATGTTTCTCGTTGAATATCCTACAAGAATATCATAACAACTTTTTGAGGTTCCTTGAAAAGTTAAAAATTAAAATTGCAGCAGCATAAAAAATATGGGAAAATCCTAAGATTACGTTTTTCGGTCAAACTATGCAAAATACGAAAAAAATATTGGTGAACAAAAATTGTACATTTGAAAAAGATCTATAAATTTTTTGAATCCAAATTTGATAGGATCATGACAAATTAATCCCCCCCCCCCCAGTTTTTTTCAAATATCCACGTTTTGAGACCCCCTGAATCCGAAAAACAGGTTTTAACGAATGTGTCTATGTATGTATGTCTGCCTGTAAGCATGGTTACTTTTGATAAAAAATAATTTATTAAATTAATAAAAAAAAATAAATAAATTAAATTAAATAAAATTAAATTTATTAAATTCCTGAGCTACATTTTCCGTGAAATTTTTAACAGCAGTGTGAAAAAAATAAAATTATGCAAATTTTTTTGCTTTTTTTAAAACATGAATATGCCCATTTTTCACTGAGATATCGAACTTCAAATGAAGAAGGACGCTTTTGTCTTTGATCGACGATATCTGAGCAACCAATGGTCGCACAGAAAATTTAAGTTCTTTAAGGTCTTTCAGAACATCAACGGCTAAATTTCAAATCTTCATGAAATGACCAATGTTTAGTGTGCCTTTTACAGTTGAATAACCCCCAAAAACCCTGCGAAATTACATTTCGATCAATTAAACATTTCCTTGTTGCAAACGGTGAAACTTTCGAAGACATTTAAGGATCACGTTTTTTGCGCTTGAACATGTCCTAATCATGGCGAAAAAAAAATCGAGCTTTTTCCATATTTTTCGCAAAAACCGCACGCGCGTGACTTTGTGTGCGTTTGTTTGTGTGTGAATAGAAGGGTGTGTGTAGAAGGGTGTCTGTCTGTTTGTCTGATGTTTTGCACCAAACATTTTTCAATCTTATCATACAATAGAGGTTGCGATTATATCTCGAAATCTGAAGCCACATTATCTCTTCACCTATTGGTTGGATTTAAATTCGCCGCCTATTCTTTAGAATCGAGATCAGAATCGAGATCAGCGGAATATATTATGAAGCCAATGCATGCGCACCAGCACCATGCATCGCCCCCAGTTTTCTGTTTTCTTACGATCTGGAGGTGAATTGTCGGTCAAACTAATCCAACAGATGGCGCCACAAAAATTAGGTCTGACTTTTTCATTGCATTCCAGTAAGAAAAAGCAAAAATATTTAAAAACTTGATGCTGTTTGAAGAAAAGCAAAAAAAATATATGAAAAAATAAGAGTAACTATTACTAATTATTCAAAAAAAGAAAAAGCCATGAAAATATGTAGTTTAATATGAATAAAATTTAATTTTGAGATACATTTTGAAAGCAGTTTGAAAAAAAATATATCACTTTTATCCAATATAAATACAATAATAATTAAAATATGTAAGACTACAACTTAAGTTGCAAAGTAAAGCATCTTTGTACCTTCAAAATCTTAACAATTTCAAATTTTGAAGGAAATATTTTTAAAAAGCAATGGTAATTGAAATTAAAATGCTTGAAAGAATAATTTAGTAAAAAGTCAATGACAAGACTGATAAATTGGAAAATTGATTTATTATTATTTAATATAATGTATATATTTATTTAAATTGAACTGAACATCATTTATACTATTTAAGCAGTTCACTCATTTATTTGTTGCTTAATCTTAAAAGATTTTTTCTCGCTGCATTCAACCCCTAATAATTGTATAAAAAAATTTAATTTAAAGGAGATTTTGAATTAAATAGTTAATTATTTTATTGCAAACCTCATTACTGAAATGAACAGACTATAAACTAGTAAACTCTATAAACAAACGTATCGTACTCATGACGCACAGTGAAGGAAATTCACTTTTTTCGTTCAGCTTGACGCTCCAAACTTTTGTCTCCTCCATTTTCTTATTAATAATTTTTTTACTCAAAGTATGAGAAAACTGAAATTTCGTACATAATAATTTTTTACGCTTTAATAACTGATCAGGAAAACTTTATATTGTCTTCTGGCCAAATATTAGAATTTTTGAGATTTTTCAAACTATAATTTCCTTCAATCGCCAGAACGACTTCAGGTATTCCTCAAACTAATAAGTATTTAATAATATTTGATCAAATATAGCAATTAAAATTTTTGTAAACAAAGTAGATAAACAAATTCCAAATTTTGGTCCTTTCGCGTAGAAAATTTTTTTGCATTGGAAATGTTTTAAGCTGTTGGAAGAATGTCTGCTAGCCACAAAAAATATTTAAGAAGTTATTAATACAATGGCTACGGGTATTCCTTAAAAAATGTATCTTTGATAATATTTAGTAGAATATAACAACTTACCTGTTTATAAACAACTTATATAAACAATTTTCAAATTTTGTCAGTTTCACTTGGAAAAAGTCGGGTTTTCAATCATAATAGGTTGAATATAAATCATAACACTGCATGCTAAGATTCACCTAATACAAAAACTTTTGACAATAATCCACTGACTTGGCCATCAAAGAAAATTTAAATTTGATAAAACCTTAAGTGGAAATATTTTTTCACAAGAATGGTTAATAACAGTGGTTATTGTTAACTTTTTCTAACATTTTTGTGACTCGCAGTTGTTCGTCCAATAGCTTAAAACATTTCCAGTGCAAAACAAAATTTGCTATGCGAAAGGGCAACAATTTTAAATTTGTTTATTTAATTTGTTTACAAAAATTTAAATAACATATTTTGTCAAATATTATAAGATATTTATTATTTTAAAGAATACCTGAAGTCGTTCGGGCCATTGAAGGAAATTATAATTTGAAAAATCTAAAATTCTAATATTTTGCTACAAAAATTGTTTATCACAGTGGTTCTTATGAACTTTTAAATTATTTTTATTATTAAATAGCATACCTACATCATTGTGAAGCACTTTTAGCGAAACAATTTTTTACCGATAATAAGACTATTTGTCAGTTTGTTCATAAAATTGATTTATAACAAATAAATGGAATAATAAACAAATTATTCGTATCCTATGAGTCCCTAAATATTCATTTGAGACAATATAAAATTTTCCTGATCAGTTATTAAAGCGTGAAAAATTGTGATGTATAAAATTTTAGTTTTTCCATACTTTGAGTGGAAAAATTATAAATAAAAAATAGAGGAGACAAAAGTTCGGAGCGTTCAAAATCGCAAAAAAATTAAAGGCTCTGGACATTTTTGAATGAAAAAAGATCATTTCCTCCGACTGTGCGTCATTAGTACCGTATGTTTGTTCACAGAGTTTAATAACTTATAGTCTGTTTATTTTAAAAATGAGGTTTGCAATAATATAATTATATAATTAATTCAAAATCTCCTTTGAATTTAAATTTTTTAATAAAGTGATTAGGGATTGAATGCAGCGAGAAAAAAACTTTCAAGATTAAGCAACAAATAAATGATTGAACTATATAAATAGTATATATGAAGTTCGGTTCAATTTAAATTGGACTGAAGTTTCTGACGTCATATGACGATTTTTTTATTTATTTTTAGCTCACATATGGCCCAGTATAATAAAAAAAATGCCCAGAAACAGTGTCTCTATTTACGAAAGCGATTCCAGCAATAAAAACACCGAAAACTGATAACTGCAAGGATATACCGTGTGTTTTACCCCAAAACCAAGAGTGGGTGAATTTTTTAACCCCCCCTATTTGAAAGGTACTATCAAGAGGTAATAAGAAAAAATTTTTTAAAAGATTTTCCATTTCCGGACGACAGCCAAAATTGAGAAAAACTGGACAAAAAACCGTCTTGGGGAGGATATAAAGTGTGTTCTACCCCGAAACGAAGAGGGGGTGAATTTTTTACCCCCCCCCATTCAAAAGGTACTATCAAGAGGTATTGAAAAAAAATTTTTAAAAAGATTTTCCATTTGCGGACGACAGCCAAAATTGAGAAAAACTGCACAAAAATCGTCTTGGGGAGGATCTACAGTGTGATCTACCCCAAAACGAAGAGTGGGTGGCTTTTTTAACCCCTCTTATTCGAAACGTATTTTAAGAGGTAATTTTTTTTCATCACCTCTTTGAAATACCTTTTGAATAGGAGGGGTTAAAAAAGTCACCCCCTTCTTGTTTTGGGGTATATCACACTATAGATCCTCCCCAAGACGATTTTTGTGCAGTTTTTCTCAATTTTGACTGTCGTCCGCGAATGGAAAATCTTTAAAAAAAAATTTTTTTCATTACCTCTTTAAAATTCCTTTCGAATAGGGGGGCTTAAAAAAGTCACCCCCTCTTTGTTTTGGGGTAGAACACACTGTATATCCTCCCCAAGACGATTTTTTGTGCAGTTTTTCTCCATTTTGGCTGTTGTCCGCAAATGGAGAATCTTTTTAAAAAAATTTTTTCATCACCTCTTTAAAATAC
>NC_046659.1:4020760-4025794 GCF_010883055.1 Belonocnema kinseyi | reverse complement strand
TTTGTGCAGTTTTTCTCAATTTTGGCTGTTGTCCGCAAATGGAAAATCTTTTTAAAAATTTTTTTTCATTACCTCTTGATAGTACCTTTCGAATAGGGGGGGTTAAAAAAGTCACCCACTATTCGTTTTGGGGTAAATCACACTGTAGATCCTCCCCAAGACGATTTTTGTGCAGTTTTTCTCAATTTTGACTGTCGTCCGCGAATGGAAAATCTTTTTTTAAATTTTTTTATCACCTCTTGATAGTACGTTTTGAATAGCGGGTGTTAAAAAAGTCACCCCCTCTTCGTTTTGGGGTAGAACACACTTTATATCCTCCCCAAGACTATTTTTGTGCAGTTTTTCTCAATTTTGGCTGTTGTCCGCAAATAGAAAATCTTTTCTAAATTTTTTTTTCATCACCTTGTGATCAGGGTCACCATTTACGTCATTAGATGACTCACCACTAATCTATATAAACCGACTGGCCTCTTGGCTCGAGACCATTCTCTTAAGTACTCTTGAAGCGGAAGCTCTGCTCAAATTAAATAAAGCATATATCTCCAAAGTCTTCCAAAACCCTCATTCCTCTCCCTGGAATATTTTTCTACTTTTTAAAAACCCTTTCGAAGAAATTACAAGATCACAATTGGCGACCGTGACAGGACCTTCACGTACTCGTTGGAGAAAAGACCCTTTCTCCAAGGACCCGGATTGGAACCTCCAAGGATCTTCAAGCCAAGGAACCAAACGAAAGAAGAAAAACATCGGAAGAACCCTTCAAGACCCGAAGGCCTCCCCTCAACAAAGGTTTTTCCACGAGCCCCGTGGATCAGGAATCTGGACGACGACCGATTCTCCTGAGAAAACTTGGAGATAAAGAGAAATTAGAGAATGAGCCGATTATTGACACTTCTGTTTTGGGTGAGTACGACAACATTCTAATCTTACAATTGTTTCGACACATACAAGACTAACAAACACAGAGAAGCAAACCCGAGAGAAGGTCAATGTACAAGTGTCTTAACGAAGGACCTTACACCGAAGCAAAAGGAATTAAGAATAGTGTGGCAAGAAAATAAAAGTATAACGTTATCATAAAACAAGTGTTTATTTAAAGATATACATGTGAAAATCATAAAGCTAGTAAGTGACAGATGCTAACAACAAATACTCGCTCGTAATCTGCACACAAAGTGACGTGTTGTTTGGACCTAAACAGATAGTGTCTCCAATAAATGTTTAATTATCGTCAAACACAAGGATTCAAAAGCGAACCCTCCACGAGCAGTAGCGAAGCGGATTCACGACACAACAGCTCAGAAGTGAGCATAAATTTCTACGAAACCACGAACAATTTCAAAGGAAGAAATGGCAAGACAATTCTTCGAAATGAAGAAAGCCCTCAAAGAGACACAAGAACAACTTGCAAGAATACAATTGAATCCACTACCACAGCAGCAACCAATTGTGGAAACAGCGGATCAACCATACAGATTGACTATCGATGACCGAAGAATCCTCGACGCTCTCCTAAGAAACCTGTGTGAATTTGATGGCACACAAGAAGTGGACGCAAGTGGGGTAAGTCCTTGTCCCAATTAACAAGAGAGAGGGACCAAATGTGCCAGATGTTGAATGAACGGGTGGAGACATTTATTAAAAGGTACCAGGAAATGGACAGAAGAATCCAAAGGTCAATAGACGATAGCCCGGCTGAATTCAAAGATTTTGAAAGACGGAAAGAAGAAACCGAACGCGTGAAAAAGTTTATAGGATGTCTCCGCACAGAAATAAAATATATGGTGGCAAACTCGCGGCCAGTAAGACTGAATGACGCCTACCAGACAGCCTTACAAGAGGAAAAGGAGTTCCTGGACAAAGAGAAGGAACGATTAAAGCAACTACCCAATTCGCAGCTAGAAGAATCCCACAGCACCCTAGGCCAGTAGTAAGGAGCGGACCATTCCTCCCGAGGCCCTCGACTAGCACAACACCTGCAAACACAAGAAATCCAGCATCCGATCTACCAACGTGTAAATTCTGCAAGAAAAAGGGACACGAGGAAGATAAATGCTACGCTAAACAAAACCTACAGAGGCGTGAAAATTTTCAGAGGACCTGACAGGGCAACAAGGACCCTCCCAAACGTACGAACCCCTTCGTACGATTACGACTCGAAGGATACGCTTGCCAACGAGGATTACTGGTAGACTCAGGTAGCCCAGAATCCTTCGTGAAAACACAATGCCTGCTGGAGAAGTCATGCAAGCCAGAAAAACTGCCAGGAGAGAAAAGGAAAAGATTCGAAATAGTAGATGGGGTTCACCAAGTCTTGGGAGCATGCACCCTTACTACAGCAACAGGGCAGCCCCACCGATTCCATGTGGTAAGAAAGAACTTCCCTACAAAGTTTGACGGGATCTTGGGCAGAGATTGGCTAAAGGCAAATAAGGCTAGCATCAACTTCGTAAACGACACACTGGATCTACCGAACATCTCGATCCCCATGGAAGGAAATTACAATTCAATAATCTTCCATATAAAACAAACATGCAAGTCCGTAGAAATCCAACTACCTGAAGGGGATCATATAGTCCACGGTAAAGGGATCCTTCCAGGCATATATAGAGAAGGAAGGAACCCTACTAATACCCTCACCGTAAAAGCAAACGGAGAAAGCCTCAATTTAGAAATAAAGAAGAAGGACATAAAAATTGAAAAATTGGACCAAACATCCCACAAGATCAAAGGTACGAATTCAAATAACAAGAGCAGTTTGATATCAAAAATTGTCAACAACAAACTACCAAAAGAAGAAAGAAAACAGTCGATAAAGGAATGGTACAATCTCAAACCGATTCCAATCTATTCGGTCAGACGCAACATGGTAAATAATCAACGAACAAATGAACTCCTAAGCAAGAGCTCCCTATCTCACCTATCAGAGGAACTAAAAGGCGAACTGCAAGACCTGCTCATCGAGTTCAGTGACATCTTCTACCTCCCCGACGACCCCATGCCAATTGTATCAGGCGTGGAGCATCGAATAAAAATACAAACTGACAAGCCTATTAATGTGCCACTTTATAGACACCCCATCCTCGTACAACCTGAGATCGAGAAGCAAATCCAGGAATACGAAGATAAAGGGCTAATTCGACCTTCTTTTTCACCCTATCAGGCAAATGTCTGGATGGTTAAGAAGAAAATGGATGGTAGCGGCAAACAAAAATGGAGACGTGTCATGGACTTTCGTAAATTGAACGAGCACACCATCCAGGATAATTATCCACTACCTTCAATAGACGAAATCCTGTGCATGCTCGGATCTGCCAAGTTCATGAGTTGCTTTGACATGGCAAACGGATTTTACCAGGTGGCCATGGCAAAGGAAGATATTGAGAAAACCGCATTCAGCACGCATAAAGGCCATTGGGAATGGCTCAGAATGCCTATGGGACTAATCAATGCACCTGCAACATACCAACGCATGGTCAACTTCAAGTTACAAGGACTAATAGGGAAAATCTGCTTCATCTACCTGGATGATCTAATCATAATAGGAAAAACCGAAAGAGAGCATATACAAAATCTAAGAACAGTATTCGAGCGCCTCCGAGAAACCAAGTTGGTGCTGCAACCCGACAAATGTAAATACCTTGAGAGGGAGCTTGAATATCTCGGACACTCAGTGGGACCTGAAGGAGTCAGGCCTCTTAAGAAAAATGTGGACAAAGTTCTGGAATTCCCCTGACCCAAGAACCCTAAAGAAATCGAACGGTTTATGGGCTTAGCCTCATATTACCGCAAGTTTATAAAAAACTTCGTAAAGATCGCGCATCCACTAAATCACTTGAAGAGTAAAAACATAGATTTTTCCTGGACTTCAGAGTGCGAAGAAGCCTTCATGAAACTAAAGGCCTAGTTGACATCGTATCCGATCCTGAAACACCCGGACCCAAAGACGCCCTTCATCTTATGCACCGATGCCTCGAACGAAGGATTGGGGGTCGTGCTTAGCCAACTTGACGAAGAAGGCAGGGAACATCCAGTAAGCTTTGCTAGCAGAAGCCTGAACCCAGCAGAACGCAATTACTCTACCACAGAAAAGGAGTTATTGGCGATCGTGTGGGGAATAAAACAATATAAGCATCTCCTATACGGACAGAAATTCAAGGTCTACACAGATCACCAGCCAATTAAAGGACTCCTGAGCGCCAGACACGATAACATGTCATCCCGTCTGTTCCGGCTCACACAAAAATTAACTGACTATCATCCCGAAGTTATATACAAACCAGGGAGACATAACGCCAACGCCGACGCACTCAGTCGAGCATTCCCGGTGACAAAGAAAGAAGACGTACCCCTGGACGCCAATCACCCGAAATATGAAGCAGTACAGGAACTCCTGAATATCACACGAAACCCCGGAGAAACATCTGAACCCTCGACACATGCTACGAGTCCAAACCTCGATGAAACCCCCCAAGAACTACTAGATGACTGGACAATGGGACTGCTTGATGACATCATCCAAACCCTAGGACCAGAGGACGAAGCACGAGCCACTCCCTCTCGAGAACCCGAGAACGAAGAAAGCACCACATACGACACTGCAGTATTGTCACTGAAAAACTCACGCATCGTGCTAGCAGAAATGCCAGAGGAAGAGATCCAAAAGAGAATCAGCGAGGGTTGTGACTACCTCACCAATGACATAAGAAAGCTAAAACAGGTTTGCAGAGACAGTCAGATCATACTGACACAAGGGGATGAGAACATTTAAAACCGACTTTACAATTACAAAGTCCCTCCCGTCTACCTTCAGAAAACCACGAAACCAGACTTGCAAATCAACGGAGCAATCTATAGAAACTTTGATGACACACTAGAACTTGCAAAGAAAATCTGGGAAGACGAGAGAACAGAGACCCCCAGAGTCATTGCAATTACACATTGGGTCACGGAGGAAGACTATAACCTGGCGGCCTCTTTCATATACCGAACTCTAAAAATGATGAAATTGGAACAACATTATAAGATCAAGAC
>NC_046659.1:4016736-4020660 GCF_010883055.1 Belonocnema kinseyi | reverse complement strand
GGGATGCCCAACCTGTGCGAACAAAAACAATGAAAGAAGAATTCGGGCAGACGCGGTAATAATAGCACCAGCCAAATCTCCGTTCGAAATATTGAACGCAGACAAATTGACGTATGAAGAGAAAAATTTCCTACTAATAGAGGACAGCCTCACAAGATATATCTGGTTAATACTCTTAAAAACGGAAGATGTGCACACCGCACTATATCAATTCCTGCACGCCAATCCAACACCGACAAAAATCATAACCGATAATGAACCGACGTTCCAGAGCAAAAAACTAAAGGAACTCTTTGACCACATGGGCATACAGCAGATAAGGATATCGGCTTACCATCCAGAGAGCAATGGTATAGCAGAACGAGCAATCAGGACCCTCAAGGGACTCGCAGACACCTCAGAAGGCAGTGACCCTGCGGTCAAACTCTTCAAGGCAACAAAGATATACAACCAGAGCCCACATACTACCACCACATACACCCCAGAGGAACTATTGTACGCGATTACGAAGCACCGAGAAGAAACCCAGGAAGAGATTAGAGAGAGCAGAATAGAAAGAAATTTGGCCCACCTCAGGGACGCGAAAGAAAAGATCGCACAAGCCAAAGAAGTAAACCAAAAGAAAATCCAAAGGACGGGAAAAGAGGAGACATACGAAATAGGGGATTTAATATTAATACAAACAAGCGCGAAAGGAAAAACCACTTGGTCCGAACCAGTAGCAATTCGAAAAATAAACACAAACACCAAGACAGTAACCACATTCCGACGCGGACAAGAACAACTTAGACACTTTAATCAAATAAAAAAAATACCGAGCCACTGAATAAAAATACTTTCTTACAGATTTGCCGGGCAGAGGGAACCTATGGTATTCAACCATTAGAGGATTCAGTCATCAAAGAAGAGCTATACAAGGCCCGGATATACCACGAAACCTGGGACACAGCCTATTTCATAAACCTAGAGGAGATACAATGGGACATACAACAACTGTTGAATTATACGAAGGAAGCCAAAAATATTTGCAGAGTACACATAGGATGCAGCGTGGAGACGGGTATCGATTCAATAATCAACCGAGTAGGGAAACTCATGGCAAGATATAGGAACATCGAGCATATATCAAGCAGTAGACAAAAACGCGGCCTCTTTAATTTCATAGGCACCGCAACCAAATACTTGTTTGGAACCATGAGCGCCGAAGATGCCGAACATATCAGTAAAGACATCGATGAGATGTATAGCAAATCCAGCAGAATTGTTCTTCTACTCAAGAACCAGACAAGTTTGATGAAGATCACCATATCGAAAGTTGAGGAAATAAAAAACCAACAGCATGAAGACCTAACAAAATTGAAGCAATCAGCCACATTGTTAACCAACGCCATGAACACCCTTGAATTTAACAACCAGATGCTGAACTCCCTATTTTCTATGGAGATACATCTAGAAGAAACTTCAGAAACCCTTAAGAACGTAGAAACGGCGATAGCAGAGGCAAAAAATGGGATACTGTCACCTGACGTTGTTTCTCCAGCGAACTTCATGAGATCACTTCAATCAGTAAAAAACAACATTGCCAAGGAAGTCCCTTACCCACTCACAGAAAACAACTACTTTTTATACATTCGCATCAGCACAATCAGTGTAGCACTTGCGAACCAAAAATTAATATACAAAATTCACACACCCATACCGGACCTTACAGAATACACCGTAATCAAATACACTACACTCCCGTTCTACAGCACATTTAACTACTACATATACGATGGCATACGTGACGAACCCATCGCCATATCACAAGACAAAACTTCTTACACTGTACTAAAGGAAGCAAGGGGCCAGCAAGCCGGAGATATGAAATACTGTCAAGCATCAGACCCCATCCGACGAATCCATCTCGATGGGACCTGCTTAGGGTGGATCCTAAATCGAGAAGGTAAAACCTGCGAATGAAAATACTTCACGATGAAGAATAATTTCATATACAGCTTCTCCAACGGATACCAGTGGTATCTCCTGCCTTTAAAGAACTTTAAACTGACTCAAATTAAATAAAGCATATATCTCCAAAGTCTTCCAAAATCCTCATTCCTCTCCCTGGAATATTTTTCTACTTTTTAAAAACCCTTTCGAAGAAATTACAAGATCACAACCTCTAAAAAACCTTTCGAATAGGGGGGGGGGGTTAAAAAAGTCACTCCCTCTTCGTTTTGGGGCAGAACATACTGTATATCCTCCCCAAGACGATTTTTTGTGTAGTTTTTCTCAATTTTGGCTGTCGTCCGCGAATGGAAAATCTTTTTTTAAATTTTTTTTCATTACTTCTTGATAGTACCTTTTGCATAAAGGTAGTTACAAAAGTCACACCCTCTTCGTTTTAGGATAGAACACACTGTATATCCTCCCTAAGACGATTTTTTGTGCAGTTTTTCTCAATTTTGGCAGTTGTCCGCAAATGGAAAAACTTTTTTTTTTAATTTTTTTTATAGCCTCTTTAAACTACCTTTCGAATAGGGGGGGTTAAAAAAGTCACCCCCTCTTCGTTTTGGGGTACAACACACGGTATATCCTCCACAAGACGATTTTTGTGAAGTTTTTCTCAATTTTGGCTGTCATCCGCAAATGGAAAATCTTTTTAAGAATTTTTTTTCATTACCTCTCGATAGTACCTTTTGAATAGGGGGGGTTAAAAAAGTCACCCCCTGTTCGTTTTGGGGTAGAACACACTGTATATCCTCCCGTAGACGATTTTTTGTGCAATTTTTCTCAATATTGGCTGTTGTCCACAAATGGAAAATCTTTTTTTAAATTTTTTTAATCACCTCTTTAAAATACCTTTCGAATGGGGGGGGGGGTAAAAAAGTCCCCCCTCTTCGTTTTGGGGTAGAACACACTGTATATGCTCCCCAAGACGATTTTTTGTGCAGTTTTTCTCAATTTTGGCTGTCGTCCGCAAATGGAAAATCTTTTTTCAAATTTTTTTCATCACCTATTTAAAATACCTTTCGAATATAAATGGTTACAAAAGTCACACCCTCTTCGTTTTAGGATAGAACACACTGTATATCCTCCCTAGGACGATTTTTTGTGCAGTTTTTCTCAATTTTGGCAGTTGTCCGCAAAAGGAAAATCTTTTTTTTTAAATTTTTTTTATAGCCTCTTTAAACTACCTTTCGAATAGGGGGGTTAAAAAAGTCACCTCCTCTTCGTTTTGGGGTACAACACACGGTATATCCTCCACAAGACGATTTTTGTGCAGTTTTTCTCAATTTTGGCTGTCGTCCGCAAATGGAAAATCTTTAAAAAATTTTTTTTCATTACCTCTCGATAGTATCTTTTGAATAGGGGGGGTTAAAAAAGTCACCCCCTGTTCGTTTTGGGGTAGAACACACTGTATATCCTCCCGTAGACGATTTTTTGTGCAGTTTTCCTCAATATTGGCTGTTGTCCGCAAATGGAAAATCTTTTTTAAAATTTTTTTAATCACCTCTTTAAAATACCATTGGAATAGGGGGAGGGGGGGTTTAAAAAAGTACCCCCTCTTCGTTTTGGGGTAGAACACACTGTATATCCTCCCGTAGACGATTTTTTGTGCAGTTTTTCTCAATTTTGGCTGTCGTCCGCAAATGGAAAATCTTTTTTCAAATTTGTTTCATCACCTCTTTAAAATACCTTTCGAATATAAATGGTTACAAGAGTCACACCCTCTTCGTTTTAGGATAGAACACACTTTATATCCTCCCTAGGACGATTTTTTGTGCAGTTTTTCTCAATTTTGGCAGTTGTCCGCAAATGGAAAATCTTTTTTTTTTTAATTTTTTTTATAGCCTCTTTAAACTACCTTTCGAATAGGGGGGTTAAAAAAGTCACCTCCTCTTCGTTTTGGGGTACAACACACGGTATATCCTCCACAAG
>NC_046659.1:4005101-4016636 GCF_010883055.1 Belonocnema kinseyi | reverse complement strand
GTCACCCCCTGTTCGTTTTGGGGTAGAACACACTGTATATCCTCCCGTAGACGATTTTTTGTGCAGTTTTCCTCAATATTGGCTGTTGTCCGCAAATGGAAAGTCTTTTTAAAAATTTTTTTAATCACCTCTTTAAAATACCTTTGGAATAGGGGGGGGGTTAAAAAGTCCCCCCTCTTCGTTTGGGGGTAGAACACACTGTATATCCTCCCGTAGACGATTTTTTGTGTAGTTTTTCTCAATATTGGCTGTTGTCCGCAAATGGAAAATCTTTAAACAAATTTTTGTTACCACATCTTTAAAATACCTTTCGAATAGGAGGGGGGTGGGGTTAAAAAAGTCCCCCCTCTTCGTTTTGGGGTAGAACACACTGTATATCCTTCCCAAGACGATTTTTTGTGCAGTTTTTCTCAATTTTGGTTGTTGTCCGCAAATGGAAAATCTTTTTAAAAATTTTACTTCATCACCTCTTTAAAATACGTTTCGACTAGGAGGGGTTAAAAAAGTCACCCACTCTTCGTTTTGGGGTAGATCACACTGTAGATCCTTCCCAAGACGATTTTTTGTGCAATTTTTCTCAATTTTGGCTGTTGTCCGCAAATGGACGATCTTTTTAAAAAAAAAATTTTATCACCTCTTTAAAATACCTTTCGAATATGGGGGGGGGGGTTAAAAAGGTACCCCCTCTTCGTTTTAGGGTAGAAAACACGGTATATCCTACACAAGACGATTTTTGTGAAGTTTTTCTCAATTTTGGCTGTCGTCCGCAAATGGAAAATCTTTTTTTAAATTTTTTTCATTACCTTTTGATAGTACCTTTTGAATGAAGGTAGTTAAAAAAGACACCCCGTTTTCGTTTTGGGGTAGAACACACTGTATATCCTCCCCTAGACGATTTTTTGTGCAGTTTTTCTCAATTTTGGCTGTTGTCCGCAAATGGAAAATCTTTTTAAAAATTTTTTTTCATCACCTCTTAAAAATAACTTTCGAATAGGAGGGGTTAAGAAAGTCACCCCCTCTTCGTTTTGGGGTAGATCACACTGTAGATCCTCCCCAAGAGGATTTTTGTGCAGTTTTTCTCAATTTTGGCTGTCGTCCACCCACTCTTCGTTTTGGGGTAGAACACACGGTATATCCTTGCAGTTATGTGTTTTCTGTGTTTTTATTGCTAGAGTCGCTTTCGTAAATAGAGACACTGTTTCCGAGCATTTTTTTATTATACTGGGCTATATGTGAGCTAAAAATTTAAAAAAAATTCGTCATATGACGTCAGAAACTGCAGTCCAATTTTTCGACGGGATACTGAGATGAAATTTATGACCCCTCGAAAAAAATCCTAGTGGGGAGGGCTTGGAAAACCCTTTTTTCTGGTATAATTTTACAGAACTTGAAATACAAAGTATTTTACTTAAAGTATTTGAACTAAGCAATTGCCGATAATTGTTCACAAATAAATGTTTTTGACATTAATAACACTAAATAATATTTAAAAAACTAATAATAAGAAAATTAGTGGTCAAAAATATATTCAAAGCGTTCCAAATTTAGGAGTTGTTTTCAAATTAAGAATCTGCAAATCGAATTAATTCAGAATAAAATTTCAAAATAGAACAAATTAAAAACTGTAAAAATTGATCACTTAAAATTCAAAGGAATTGAAATTACATTAGCGCTTTCAAATAAAAATGATCTTCAATTTTATACTATTTTAAACTACACGGAGAAAAAGATATTGCACAATGTTATCGCAACAACTCTGTATTGAAATAAAGCGCAGCATAATAACATACAAGCAGGTTCTGGAGCTTTTTAGGATATTATAATGTACTATCATCGCTTGGCTACTACTAGAACCCTCGTATAATTAATATAATAAAATAATAATACAATGTAAAATCTTGCAGTGTACGATATCACGATTTTATGATATTATAATGTGATGATTACGACATATAGCGCAGGAATTACGGTATATATTGCAATTCTTGCGATATAATTTTCTCCGTGTACATTAAATGTTTCAAACTTAGGAAAAAAGATCCGATAGAAAGCGAGTCGGTTTAAATTACGCAACTGTCATTTGCAGATTAAAAGAATAAAAATGCAATCGGTTGGCCACATTTTTAATCGGTCACCTGTGCTCGGAACTTTAAATCTGCCATTCTACATTCGTCAAAATGCCGAGTGAATAGAGTTGAATGAGACTGAAAAACCTGAAATAATTCCTTTGAGTATTCTATGATTTATTAATGTGCATATGAATGGGTTGAGCTTCAACATGAAATGAAGTTCTTAAAAGATCACACCCAATGCTAAAAATACGGTGCGCACATAGCAATTTTCAATAAGCGTGAATCTGCCAATTGTAGGTTAGCTCAGGCTGTGTTCAACTAAGTGGACTATGCAGATTGAAATTTAAAGAATTAATTGTTTCGAATGAGAAGTATGAGGTAACAAATTTGAATAGCACCATGCTGATTAATCAAAAATTAAAGAAATTCAAATTAAATAATATTGTAATATAATATAATTGATGCGGCCATTTATTTATAAATGCAATGATTATTTAGTTGCAATTCTCTTTTTACAGTGCTTTCAATAGATTATCCTGTACAACAATTATAAGATATACACTGAATTAAGCGCTAGTGACATACAACATTTTCAGTGCACATTCTAATGGCTGCAGTGAGTCCACGTGTTATAACAAACTCCGCAATTCGCTTATATCCATTTGCATCAAAAACATCCAAATGTTTATCATTTAAATACCCGCATCTTTGGTAAAGGTAATTTCGATAAGATATAACGTGAGTGTTAGTTTTTGTAAATTTAAGATTCATATATGGTAAATGAAAATAAATAAATGTTATTTAACATTCTGATGTGATGTAATGCAAATATGCCAAAAAAATATTTAGTAAAATCAATTAAAATGCCTAAAAATAAATAGTCTGTAAACAAAAATACACTAAATGTATGCCAGGATTTTCATAAAAGTTGCCCATTGAACTATTTTTTAATTAATAATTTTGACTATTTAAATTAAATTTGTTTTATTTAAATTAATAATGTTCTATCGGAATTATCGTTCCTCTATCGGTTATTGCTAATTCATAATCGCTACTGAATGGGCCAGAGAAAGAAATTACGTGGCCGATTTAAAAAATTGATTTCTCATTCAAAACTCACTCTAACCGATGGGCGGTTATCTAGAATTCCAGTGACAGATACGGACTTCAGAAGACCTCAAAACCAATTCAAATGCACGTGAATTGATCTTTCTTTCCTGGCAAGTCAAAGCTGCTTAAATTGTAGAATTTATTATTTTTATTAGATTCAAAAATAATAAAATTGATTTCACAAATTTGTCTAAAAGAAAAAAATTAATTTTTCGTCATTTTACCCTTTCAAAAGGTAAATTTTAATAATTATAAACCTTTAAAATTGAATTATGAAAAAAAACTTTAAAAAAAGTATTTTTTATTTTTTAATAGAAATGTTTTGAAAAACGCTATTGCAAATAAACAGGAAAAATTCTTTGCATTGACATTAACAGATTTTAAAAATTGTAATTTATTTATTTTTTGTATATCTATTAGATATAATAATTTATTCAGTTATTTAAGTCCATTTAAACAATTTTAAAGTTTCACTCATGAAAAATTTTTTATTATGGATTTTAAAATTGATTACGTTTTTAATATTGGGTAATAGTAAACCCAAGGACGTATGAACTTTTTGCTACTTTTTAATATTTTACATTACTTTATTGTCATATAATTGTTTATGTAATTATAACAGTTATACAATTGGGATATACTTTAGATACATTAAGTCTGAATTTTAATATTAAATTTTGAATTATTTATAAACAAAACGATTTTTAGATCATTTAAATTGTGAGTATGAAAAATTACAATTGCATCGAATATTTTATTTAACGGCTCTACAGAAAAAAACAGAAGATAAACTTTGCATCGATTTCCGACGAAAGATTCGCGGAGAAAAATGGAAAAATAATTTGTATTAAGAGTGCTGTATTACATTACAGATTATTATGTTACTAGTGACTGTTGCTCGAGTACAGGTATCCTTTCTAAAGTTTTAAGTTGTAATTACTAGATCACATCATTCCTATATCTATAATAACTGTTTTATAGACCAATAAAATTAAATGTTATATAGATCTTACTTTGATTTACCTTATTTATATATACCTTATTTAGTAAATCCTCTTAAAAATATATTACTGCGTATAGTTAAGATTAGAATCGAAATAAGATGCGTCGTGCGATGTCAAATATTCGATGCACATAGAGACGCTCGTATTAGCAAATAAAGTTAAGTCCGTGAACATTCTGGGACTCTTTACCAGAAAGCCACCATTAATATCACGCAAGCGCATTAGCGCTACATTTTATTTTTCGGAAGTGGATAATTTTGTTTAATCATACTTTTTTGGCCTGAATTCAAAAACACCTCAGCTCTGGCGTGACCTTTATTTTATATTTATAAGCTGATTTCGATTTTACGGAATGTTATTTCGCTCTCCTAAAAAATTTAGTTTGTATGATCTAATTCTGTATACTGCAGCCCTTTAAATATTGTTCTAGGAATAATATTAAAAATTATTTAAATAAACACCGTTTACTTCACTTACCTATGTTTGCAATTTATTATACCATTATACTATTTATTATATCACATAATATGCATTTTTAAATTTGATGAAAATTTATAAATAATTCCTAGCTTTTAACAAAATTTTATAAAATTCTCATCACTTAAAAATCTTCATTTTTAAGACTTATTTCTTCTAATTTCAGCTAGCCTTTGATTCAATGTTCAAATTCAACTTCAAAGTTAGAATATTAATCAGTTTTAGGTATTTTGTATCTTAAACAATTTTCTAAACTTTAATGTTTCGATAAATTATTTGTATTAGCTGCTTTTGCTTTTAACTTTGAGGTTTTTACTAAAGAAGATTAGTAGAACTATAATTATTCGATTCTTTTTTTAAGCTGCAAAATCAAATTTAAATTTAAATATTTTTTTACTTATAATACATCTGAAAGTCATAAATCCGTTACATTTTTGGACTTAAGAATTTGAACAGAAATCGTAAATTAAATAAATGTTTAAATTAAACATTTAGTTATTAAAATTAAAATTAATTAAATTGAAATATTTTCATCTAGCATTTGTAAATCCACCTGTTTGTATAAAATGTGTAAGACGAAAAAATAGAACAAAAATATATACCCCTGTTAGCTCTGGCTTACCAGCGTAAAATTTTGACTGAGATTTTGTCAGCAGATTCCAAGCAATACATTAGCGTAATTAGCTAGAGCGTCTGACATAGACTTAGGTTTTAAGTTGTTTAGGTAGGTAGGGTTCCAATCCCACGAGGGTGTGATTTTTCATAGCGTTTAAGCGTTCGATTACGTTTGTAATCGACCGCACGTGCAATTGCATAATTTAACAAATAAACTGAGTACAGTTATTAAAAATAAAACTTTTTTTTTTGTAAATTTATCATTATGTTACATCATCTGTTTAGAGCTGCTGTAATGAAACAGCTACTGACGATTTTATTATGAAACGTATAATATAAGAATGTCTGTTTATTTTTCTTACTTTTCTTATAGCTCGATTTTCCTTTTGTTGCTGTACTCTACCTCCGACTCTACACGCGTTCTTACACTGAGTGAGTCCTTAACGGTCAAACCTTTTGTTACTCTAGCGACAAGCGTTTAGGCTGAACTATTTAATTCCTATTCTTAATATTTGTATATTAACTTTTGTGAGATGACCCAACGTGAAAATAAATTCCTTTACTTTTCTTATAGCGCATTCGTTTATCCTGTGCTGGAGTGGAGCAAGAGCACTCCGATCGCTCCGTCTTACTTCTTCTTACTTCTTTCTTCTCACTCCGACCTGCGTCGGTGCAGATCGGAGTGCACCAGTGCATGATAACCGAATACGCTGTTAGAGTATTAGACTAAGTCACCTATTTCTAACAATGATCCCCAGGTTTTCAAACTGGATTTCTCTCCGTGTTCGCTGCAACAAAAATAACTTTACAGGATAAACATTAACGAAATATCGAGTAAACTTTCTTTTGTTTTTCTATGACAACACGTGTGTTTTGAAAACCGTGAAATTGTCTGAATCAACCCTTATCCCTCCAAAAAATTTCCTGAAACAAATGTTATCATTACTTTATTCTGTGTCAAATCAGGTAAGCTGTTTTGACAGTTCTGGGTCGAAACTGAGTAGATTCGACCTACTGGGCTGGGATCGCTAGTAGATACAGGATCTACCTTTGGAGACCCCTGGTGTAGCCTGTAGTCTGTAGTTTGTAGTCCGTAGTCTGTAGTCTATATTCCGTATTCTGTAGGCATAATAACTTTCGAAATACTGATAAGATTGGATTGATTGCACATGTTTTTAAGGAATGAAAAGAAACAACAAATTCCTTGCTCAACCATTCTTGACCAATGGTTCTGGTCTTACCAATCGAAAATGTTTTAAAAACAATAAAAAATGCCATTTTCCTCCAAAACATATTTTTCGTTTTATTCGTGAAAAAATGATACTAAAAAAGTTCATTTTTCCGTAGAATTATGAAAGATACAAAAAGTGGTGGAAAGTGAAAATGTTCACATCAAAAAGGTGAATGTATTTTTTACACTATTTTTTGGTAAGTTACATATTTTTCGTTTTAATCGTGAAAAATTCTATTAATAATTAAAAAATTCCGCTTCTCGCCTATAGTCCTCCATCCAAAAAATATCTACAAATTTTGTAATTTATTATTTTTTGATAGGACTGTTAGTTCTTGTTTTAATCGTAGAAAAGAATTTTTTTAAATAAATTTTTTGCTTAGCTGCGAAAAACAGATTAATACTAAGTAAAGAACAAAACAGAAAATAGAAAATTGGGCGTCCTGGAAAAATTTTAATCGTGTACAAAGCCCAAGAGACATTATGAGAAAGTGTTCTTTAAAGCCGAATGAGATTCAACAAAAGAGAATTCGCAATCGCCAAATTACAATTGTTGATATTCGAACCTTTAATTTGAAAAGGCCTATGCACAAATGTGGTCAAGTAAAAAGACTGAGCGCGTAGCATGATATAAATTCAGTTCTGATAGGAGCCGAAAAGGGTGACTTTTGTTGTTATTAAATGTGTTTTTTTTTCTCATTTTTAGTAAAAAATGCTTTAGAAAGAAAGTTTGCTAGGTTTCGCAAAGGTTGCGAATTATCGTCCAATTTTTTTGAAGTTATGTAACAGAAATTCTGACAGGAATCGAAAAAGGTTTGTTATTTACATTTTAGCACCATAGTTCAAACAAGAAATTTTGGTAATTTTCTCGAATTTCTAGTTTTGTCGTTACTTTTATTATAAGTTCTGTGATTGAAATTTAGAGAGAAACTAAAAAGAGCTATTTTTGTTGTTATTAAAGATGTTACCTTATGTTGGGTTTGCTCAAAAAATTTCAAGAAAGCAATTCTACTGGATTTTTCAAATGTTGAAATTTATGATTAGTTTTGTGACAAGTTATGTAGCAGAAATTCTGAGAGGAATGGAAAAGCGTTATTTTTGTTTCTAAAAAATGTGTTTAGTTTTTTAAATCTTATTAAAATTACAGGAAAGACATTTTTGTGCTTTTCTCAACTTTACACTATTTTGTAAACCTTTTTTAGAAGTTATGTAACACAAATTCTGAGAGAAATCAAAAAGGGTGACTTTTGTTGTTAGAAAATGTATTTGGCTTTTCAAATTTTGTTGAGGAATTTTCCAAAAAGCAATTTTGCTTGGTTTCGTAAATGTTCATTTTTTTCTAGTTTTGTTATAAATTATATAACAGAAATTCTCTAAAGGTCGCTCTTCAATTTTTTGATTAGGCTAAACTTTGAAGCTTTTTGTATCCAATCTAAGCGTCTCACAACTTTTTGGTAAAGGACTTTTTTATTCACTGTCACCTAGTACAGGGGGTTGCATAGGTGGTAGGATACCCTGTATTATAATTCATAACGTTAAAGTGCAAAGTTAAACTATGCCGAATTTCTAAGTTAACTCGGAATGACCCATATCTATATGAAAACGTCTAATAAGTATTATATTATTCTTCAGATTTTTAAAAATGCCCATGTGAAAATAAGTACTTGTAATATATAACTAAAGAATAAATATTTATGGGGCATTATTTCTAAATACCCCAACTCTAATAATCATGTACTGAGATTGTTTTAAAATTCTGTGACAATGTTTCTCTGCTGAACAGTACTTAATCTAAAAATGTATAGAACAGGATCTTGAATGGGCTTGGGTGTATTCTATCAATGACCCAATACAGTAGCGGGAATTTTTCATTAGAGCATACTGCTTGACTGGATGCATTAACACTAATATATAAATACGTCTCACGAGGAGATAAAACCCAGGACGAGAAGGCGCCGGCCACGCCATGTGTATAGCAAAGCCAAGCCAAGGGGTTGGAAGCAGCGGCAGCAGGGAGCTCGCATCGTCATCGGGATGAAACTTATGGATAGGTGGGTGGATGGGTGGGTTATTTGCTGCGCAAGGGCATTTGAAGGCGCATGCCTTTATGTTCCGGTGTGTCACAAAACATAGCTACCACAGTCTGATAGAAACCATAGTACCGCATACTCTGCGTACTGAATCGCGCTGGAAATAAATCGTGACTCTTCTTTCATCTGCCCCCTTCCCCCTGCTTTTCACGCATACTTTTCGGAGTTCCGGAAAATTCAGCTGTTAGTTGGCTAGCAATCATTTTAAGAGCGAAACCTATATGAAAAGTGACTTCAAGGAGTAATCTGACTGAATTCATATTGTGCGTCAGAGACCTTTCAGTTTTCAATCTCTTTTACGTGAACGTGAATCGCGCTTGCAAAAGCACGAGATTGTTACAATCGAAAGTTTCTAACCTCATACAGGCAGTGCTGACATTACAAATGCCAACTTGTATTTGTGAATAATATTTCCACTGCATGGTTCTCACAGCTGGAATAGAGAAGGTTGTATTCAAGCTGATTTTTGTGAAGGATCTTTGAGCCTACTAGCATTCGGGCGTGGACAGTAAGTGTGAACATCGAAAGTGGTGCTGATCATCGAGCTCCCAGTGCAATTACCATTATAATTTATGGTACTAGTACCAGAGTTTGTACTGGTGCAAACACCGGTACCGAAAGTGAAGAATCAGGGAAAAAAGCACCAAGGGAGAGAGAGGGTTAGAGGGGGGATATTTTTTTTAAGTTCTACCATCTACCCTTTATCCCTCTCTTCGTCCTTCGGTCTTGGCCTTTTGGTTTAGTTCTACGTCCCCCCCCCCCCTCTCACTCTTAACTCGAGCCCACTCTCTATTTTAGTTCCCACCTCCTTCCCTTAGCTTCTCTGTCAATCTAACCCTCTTTGTATACACCCAGCCTTGTGTCGTGCATCCTCGACTTCGTCGCAGAAGTGTACGAGTAAAAGAGCGACAGTGACCTAATTTCTTACATTTTACTTAAGATCGTGCCGTGTACTTGTAAACGAGTCGTCGCCAATATAAATGTGTCGATCACGATACAAAACGTAAAAAGTAAGGAGAAGAGAAAGAAGAATCTGCGGCAGGGAACGGCTGCGAGCAAGTTTATTTTTAGTGTGCGCGCGCGCCCCTTGAAGGCGCTGAGAGTAGTATATTATATTGAGCAAAGCGGTGGAGGCCCGATGAAGCGGTGTATGTGACATCAAATTTTATCTTGCCACCTCGACCAATACACCTCGCAGACCTTCCACGGTGAGTATTATTTTCGATGGTGTGGATTGATTAGTCGTTCCTCCACTTTCCGCCCCGTATCTTCTTCCGCCCTATAAAACCCTCTCGCTGACGACCGATCCTTTCATTGCTACTATTCACCGCGCCTCTACCCCTTTCCGCTCGATATTCCTCCTGTTACCACTTCTTTAACTCTCCTCCCCGAACTCAAAAGGTTGCGAGTTTCGACCTAATGCACTTGTTCCAAACCCTCCTCGGGCTCTGGAAGTTACCGACAGCAGTACTACGGAAATTATGTAATGAGGCCGTAGCCGTACGATGTCAGCGCAGCCGTGCTGCTGACTGCCTGGGCTGCCTCGTTCTCACCGTCGACGAGAATATTATTTCGGGAGCGCCAGCGGCAGGCACATGGTCTCTGTGTGATGTAGTTCAACAGCGACTTACGTAACTCGCATAAACATCTAGGATGTATTCATACATCGCGCGAGTTCAATCTCACTTTACCCTGTTCATTTTCTTCATGCTTCACTCATCGTCACTCGTCAAGCTGTTACTCGTGACAAGCACCTTCCTCTTTTTCAATCACCTCACTACACTATTCCCAACCTTTACGATAGTTCAGTGAATATTGCACTTCATTCCATGCCATTTTATTACATTAAATACTTTTAATAAATGTTCTTATAACTACTTGAGCTTCTCAAAAGAAACTTGACTGTGATCCTATTTTTTATTGTATTTTTTGCTTTATCCTTCAAATGGTAGAGTACTGGTTCAAAACAAAGGCGATTGCTCCGCCACACTTAAATCCAATATGTGTGCCACTGGATAAAAGTCGAAGAAGTACTAGTGTAGCCCGCGCCGCTCTCTACATCTGCACATATGTTTGAAATTAGCACTATCAAAAAATTGATTTCTATCATTGGCTCTGATGATTTTTTTAAATATATGAAATATATAACTCAGTTATACATGTTATATTTATGCAGTCAAGTTTATAGTACTGCCTCCAAAAACTCTAAATGTGTGTCCCTGGTTTATGTGTCATTTTTTAAAATTGTATATCACTGATAAATAAATAATGTTAATGGAGTTTTAAAAGACGAAATATTGATAAGCTTTTTAAGTTGATAAGGTGAAAAATAATTTAATCACTCCATCACACCCTGGAATAAAAAGATAAAACGTATATTGTAGAACATTATTTTTATTATTGAGTTGAGGCACACCGATTGCGAAATTAATATGAACATTAAAAATTAATTTTCCCTGGCATTGCAGAACTTTAAAAATGTAAATTAAACAAGTTTTTCACGCGTCCACTCCATCACTCTTTGTCCATGTCAATCGTGAATTTATCCCTACAATCAAAACGCCATATTTTATAACTTTTCATCTATTTTTAAATAACTGTAATTAATGTTTATATTCTAAACTGCTAAAATTAAATTGTTATTAACATTATATATTCACTCTAAAGAAATGCTGTTACCATTTATTATAATTTTTTTTTAATATTTCAACATTTTGAAAACATTGTTGTCAACAATTTTCAACCGCGAATGTGCTTTAGAAAAACATGTTAAAAGTCTTGCCAAAAAGAATCTCTAAACAAATATACCAATGTTTAAACAACGTTCTACAAAACGTTCTTTAAAGCGCATAAATAAAAATGATTACTTTTACCAAATAAATTTTATTGGCTGAAGTCAGAGAAAATCCTAACTATTTTGAAAGAAATATGTATTA
>NC_046659.1:3995425-4005001 GCF_010883055.1 Belonocnema kinseyi | reverse complement strand
AATTATTAAAGACAAAAATATTGATTTTACACCAAATCAGTGTGATTCAAATATTCAAATATTTAAATAATGTTCAAATATTAGAATTTATTTAGAAAATATTTATTACATTCTCAGGTTTTATCACATTCCCACATTTTAAGACACCCTGAATCCAAAAGCAGGTTTTTACGAATGTATGTATCCGTTCGTTAGTGTATCTTTACATTTTTAGTTTGTAAGCACCATAACTTTGGGAAGAATTAAAACATTTGATTGGCCTTTGATATACTTTTTTCTTGTCTCAGATTGACGGTCAAGTTCATTAGTCAGTCATTTTGGAGGAAAATTCAAAAAGTGGGACCATTTTCAAATTTTTTGGAGACTACTTTTTTAGAATTTGAAAATTCTACGTACGGCTATTCATAGCCTTCAAAAGGACGAACAATTTATCTGAAATATTTTTTTTCGATAAAAGAAAAATTACTTATTAAATTCCAAAAAACAAACGAAAATGAACCTTTCAAGCCAAACAAAGCACGATATGAAAAAAACAAAAAAAAAACGTTGAATTGGAAACTCCCTACAAGATTATAATAAAAGCTTTTTGAATTTTTATGGAAAATAAAAAATTCCATTATACGATAAAACTAAGCAAGATATGACAAAAGATGAATGTACAAAAATGTTGCATTTGAGAAAGCTCTTAAAATTGTTTATTAATTACTTTTTGATAGAACGCGTAGCTTTTGTTTTAATCATGAAAAGTAACATTAAAAATGAAAAAATTAAATTTTTCCAAACAGGACGGAAGGTATGAAAAAAATTAATTGGCAAATTTTGTTCAACGAAACAGGATCTACAAATTTTTATTTTCTAATTTTTAAAAAGGTCGAAAAATTTTTTTTTAATTAAAAAAGAGGTTAAAAAAAAACAAATTAAGTTTTTGGAAAAACGACACAAGAGACGAAAAAAATGAAAAGACAAAGGTTTTTCAACTAAAAAAGATCTGCAAATTTATTATAAGCACTTGTTATACAAATACACTAAAAATAAAAAAATTAACTCTGTGGAAAAACGATACAATATCGGAATAAGCAGTACCAGTCCGTCGTACGGAAATAAATATAATACACATTTCATATAATAGTGTCGAAAATAATGTATAAAAGTTCACATTTTGGACAAAATCGAGTCCGAAGCACGAATTACGTGAAGAGCCTGCGAACAAACGTGGAAGAAGTACAAAGACCGAACGCGCAGTGCGAGGTGAATGCATTATCGAATGCGAAGCCCGAGAACCAAAAGTCGCGCGCCCTAGGCGAGCTCAAATTTCCGAGCAAAGCGAGCCGTGGGAGGTCAGACAACTGAGAGGTGCCAATAGAGTAAAACAAAATGTCATATAATGCATACTTTTTTGCTATTTTTGACAAAAAATTTTTTTGCTGTATTATCTTTCAAGTAAACAGGGCGGCGCTAGCTTGCCGTCAACTTAGCGACTCCCCCTACAAAAATCATTCAAATTTTAAAAAAATTACTGAGTGAGATTTTTTCTTTACCATATGCTATAAATGGCTTTGTAAAATCAACCCTTATTCAAAAAATAATCCCCTATAATAAAAAAAAACATTGAAAAAATATTTTTTAAATTACTAGGCTAGGTTCTTTTGCTATTTTTTGTTTACAATGTGACTGAAACAAATTTTGTATGATCAACCTTTATTTTACAAAGCAACCGGGAATTAGAGCGCGCCCACGGCGCGCGACTGTTGATTCTCGCGCTTCGCGTTCGATGTTGCATTTATCTCGCGCTTCGCGCTCGAATATGTATTTACCTCGCGCTACGCGCTCGGTCTTTATATTTTCGCACATTCTTGCGCAAACATTTTAAAATTAAGACTCAAAACATCCACCACTGTAATTTTGTGATTGTGAATTCTCTTTCATTAAAAAAGCTTAGCTCGAGAGTTAGAGCGCACCTACGGCACGCGACTAAGGGCAATCGCACACTGCGCTTAGTCTTTGCATTTCTTCCGCATTCGGGTACAGATCTTTTAAAATCAAAGGCGAACGGACCGACAACTGTAAATTTGTGATTTTGAACTCTCTTTTGTTAAAGCTCTTTTGGCTTTAACGAACACATTCTCATGACGTATCTCGTGCTTCGCACTCGATTTTGTCTAGCCTGTCAACTTTTCTACATTATACACAACACTTTTCTATCAATTATAATAAATTTTTTATGTAACTCTACCAGGGATTACTCATTAAAAAATTGCAAAATAAAAAGCAAATAGTATTTATCGATGATTATTTTTGTATTTGTTCCTTATTTTGCTTTAAATTGTATTGTAAGCTGCTCTGAAACATGTATCATTTCAATTAATGTATATCATAACAATTCACAATATGCATGAAAACTGAATCATACTAATTCTTATTTCCTTGTTTTTATAATTTTTTAATTTTTTGTTGTTTTTTACGATTAAATAAAAAGTACTGCGCATCTGCATAGGGTCTAATACAGGAACCTATATAGGGTCCTATATAGGAGCCTATGTCCTCTTTCGTCTTTTCTGTGCTTTTTCAAAAAAGCTATTTTTTTAATTTTTAATCTTATGCTTTACGATTAAAAGAAAATTTACTAGTCCTGTCGAAAAATAATTAATAATAAATTTATAGATCTTTTTAGGTGAACAACTTTTGTCTGGTATTTTAAGTTCATACCTTGTGTCGTTTTTTCAAACAAATTTAATACTTTTATTTAGAATTTTATTTTTTACGACTAAAGCAAAAACTAACTGTCCTATAAAAAATTATAGCTCTTTTTTGGATGAACAAGTTTTGTCTCATTTTTTTCTCGTAGCTTATATCGAAAAGTGATTCATTCTTAATTTGTAGTTCTTTCCAGGGCGCGCAATTTGAGCTTCTTCATTTTTTTCGTATCTTGCATAGTTTGACCAAAAAATGGAATTTTTGGATTTTTCATTATTTTTGGTACGATCAAATTTAAAGTGTTCAACTTCTCGACCAAATTAAAAAAGTTGTCATCATAGTCCTGTAGGGCTTTCAAAAAGCTAAGTTTTTCTTCATTTGCCTTTTTTTCATATCATGCGATTTTTGGCTTAAAATTTTCATTTTAGTTTTTTATTTTTTTTTTATTTTGAAAATGCTCTAACTCTGATAATTTTCTTTTTATAGAAAAAATTCATAGGGATAAATTGTTTGAGTTTCTGAGTACTACGAATAACCGTACATAGAATTTTTAATTCATGAAATCTGTGCTTTCAAACATTTTTGGTACGATCAAATTTGGAATTTTCAACTTTTCGACCAAATTAAAAAAGTTGTTATCATAATCTTGTAGGGCTTCCAAAAAGCAAATTTTTCTTCTCCTGACTTTTTTTCATATCATGCGTTGATTGGCTTAAAATGTTCATTTTAGTTTGTTTTCTTGGATTTTGAAAATGCTATAACTCTAGTAATTTTTCATTTTTCAAAAAAAGTCATGAGAATAAATTGTTATATTTTTTGAATTCTATGAATAACTGTACAGAGAATTTGTGAATTTTTAAAAACGTGGTCTCAAAAATATTCAAAATGTGCCAACTTTTTACATTTTTATCCAAAATGGCTGGCTAACGAACTTTACCTTTAATTTAGGACACTAAACGAGTGTGCCAAAGGGTAATCTAATAGATTAATTTTTTCAAAAGTTATCGTGTTCGCATACAGACAGACAGACATACAAACATACAGGCAGACAAATTCGTAAAAACCTTTTTTTCGGATTCAGGGGGTCTCAAAACGTGGATATTTGACAAAAACTGGGAGGGGTCAAATTTTACACAAATCTAATACCTTCTTTTATGAGAATGTAACAAAGAAACTATCAAGATGGTGAATACATATAAAATGTTATCACGGTATATTTAAAGCATAACTGAGGAGAAGAATTATTGTTCACCCCTACACTGAAAGAAATAATTCGACGATGCAAGCATAATTCTGGTTATTACAACTATAATGTATTGCTCGCTCAGCTACAGCGATACGATTTGCGTAATTTACCCATACCATAATTTCTGAAGCAATATTACTGATTCAGTCATTTGTTCTAATAGATATAGTAGAACGAATTTGTACGGCTGCGTCAGGCATAATTTGGTCGGGGTAAATCAGCCATACGCACGGCTCTCAGCTGCACCTCCCATTGAGGACATCTAAGCATACCGTTCGGAGAGTCTAATGCTATGCATGCCTGATATAAAATGCTCATGAGAATGCATCCTCCATACTGCAGTCGAGTTAAAATTAATATATAAACTCTATTATTTTGTACTTTCGTTATTATTAATAATATAAAACTATAATTTCGTTGGAAATTATTTTTCAAAGATACACGGATAAAATATAAATCTTCTTTGTTTTATTGCGTTGAACTATTCAACGAAATGTGTTACAAAGTTCTATAAAATTTAAGGGCCGGGGTGACGTAACGCCGATTGAAAGGTAGGGTATACGGAAAGCGTAAAATAGTTCTATAAAATCTTAAATTCTAGCTAAAATACAGTATGTATCGAAGAAGTTTTGAACCCAATTTTTCGCCGAAAAAAAATTAATCTTTTGTATTATTACTTTATACTTTAATATTTATTCACATGTTCGAGCACACAATTATTTTGTATAACACAATCACTACACTATTTATAATCGCACGATATGAAAATTTTTATTTGCCATGGGTTCGAACCCTATATATTTCGCATTCCTAACGCATTAAGCCTCGTGGCTAACCTGACTTCGAGCATAAAGAAAAAAACCTCTGTCTGAAAATTTTTGTAACCCATTCTATAAAAAATGTTGCGAAGCTAATAATAATATATTTATACTATAATAATTTTAGAAATATTGCAAACTGTTATTGAATATTTTATGTAATTAAATAAGATTTTAACTAAATTCAAAAATATTTCAAGATATTTTAAAAAATTTAATCGATTTGAAGGATGTTGGTTCAATCCGACTTTGAATTTTTTTAATAGGAAATGATTATTTTCTCGACAAATATGAATTTTGCGAAAGATAGAAACCAGCGGGTAGCAGACGGCAGCATTTGAAAGATTCGAATCGTTTGCTAATTTATTTTTTTACTCACAATTCTGACATAATAGAAGAATTCTAGAGATTCACGGCTCTTCCAAAGGGCAAGGTCTTCAAGATGGTGTTCCCAAATTTTACGAAATACGTTGCGAAATGGAGCAAAAAGCAGAGAGAACTGACATGCCCTGTCTGTGTTTTTATAACTGGATTTGTGATCAACCACCAGGCCCAGGGTGCAGAAACTCTACCGGTTCGCGCGCATGAACTCCCATCAAGATCCGCTGGTCCAGTGGACCAGAGTCTGACTGGTGACTATGCTACCGTGGGTTCGAATCTTTTTGTCAACTTTTTTTTTCTTATTGTAAACATGTCAAGTAATAATTTTTAATGCTTTCCCGGCGAATAAATTATTTTTTTGAGAAATATTACTTGGAAATAAATAGCCAATGGTGCAGAACCTGTGCCGGTTCGCGCGCATGGACTTTCATCAAGCTCCGTTGGTCCAGTGTAAAAGAGTCTGACTGGTAACCACGCTGTCATGGGTTCGAATATTTTTTTCAACTTTTTTTTTCGTATTGTAAACATGTTAAATAATAATTTTTAATGCTTCCCCAGTGAATAAATTATTAGTTTGAAAAATACTACTGGGAAATAAATATCATTCAGACACTTTTCGAATAATTTATTTGGATAATCGTAATTTTTTTACATTTTTGCGGGTGATAATCGTGATGGATTATCACGTAGCTGGGTGATGCACTGTTCAATACAGCTACGGAAGAAATGAGAATCAGCCAAAGATTAGGCAGTTTTCAATTGGGAAGTATTAACAAAAAATGTGAATACAATTTCCTACAAAATATTGAAATGGACTTTTTTTGCAAATAACATCTGCAAACGCATAAATTTGATAAATAAAACAATTTATGATTGTATGTAAATTTGTAAATTGCGCGAACCGGTAGAGTTTCTGCACCCTTGGGTAATGCGATTTACAAACGTTCATAGTTCTTACAAGGGACCAAAAAATCCGGGACACGTGTCTTATTATTTTTGAAGTAATATCAATTGATGATAGTCTCATCAAAAAGTCAATGTCCCAGAAGAGGTTTGCCCCTTTGAGAATCGTAGTCTTGATCCACGGTCGATAAAGAAGGGCGCCCGGATTCCACGTACAGAGTGAAGGTAACAGCTAGTAGCTTGATGGTTGATCACAAATCCAGTAAAAAAAATACAGGCCGGCTATGTCAGTTGTCTCTGGTTTTTACTCCATTTCGCAACGTATTTCGCAAAATTTGGGGACACCATCTTCAAGACCTGGCCCTTTGGAAGAGCCGTGAATCTCTAGAATTGTTCTATTATGTCAAAGTTGTGAGTAAAAAAATAAATTAGCAAACGATTCTAATCTTTCAAATGCTGCCGTCTGCTACCCGCTGCTTTCAATATTTCGCAAAATTCATATTTGTCGGGAAAATAACCATTTCCTCAACAAACTTGTTGATTTTTCAACATTTTATTGTTCCGAGGATCTCGCAAAACCTCGGATATTCGACAAGTTTTCCTTCTTTCGTTCACAAATCCTTCTGAAAAAATATATATGGAATCAGTGCCGTACCTATTAAAAAAAATTCAAAGTCGGATTGAACCAACACCCTTAAATGATTTCTACAAATTTCCGAAGATTTCAAGAGATTTAACAGACTTTAAAGAATACAAGAACATATTGTTTATATTCTAAAATTACTTTAAAATCTTAAAACTCATTTAAATTTTACCGAAATTCCTTGAAAACTCTTCAAAACTACTTAAAATCTCTCCAATTCATTTAAAATATCTGGAACTCTTTTAAATATTATGAACTCTTTTGAAATCTTTTGAAATTCAATTATAAACTTTTTAAAAAATTTTATCAAATAACTCCCTTTAAATCTCTTGAAATTCCTGATAATCTGTTTTAATACTTAAACATATTTTTAAATTACATGAAGATTTTTAAACGTTTTTGAATACTTTTTAAGTCATTTAAAATGCTTTGTAATATTTTAAATTCCTTTATCGATATTTTAAACCATATCAAATTCATTGAAATGATATAAAATCCCTTAAAATCACTTTAAATCTTTTAGACTCATAAAAAGAGTTTTGGAGTCTTTGAAATCTTTCGAAAATTCTTTTACTTTTTCGAATTCTTTAAAATTATTTAAACTCTTTTGAAATTCATTTATAAGCTTTAATCTTTTTTTATTTAAAAGAATTTTCAAATCCCTTTAAACTATTTTGAAATTCATTAAAATAATTGTAAGTACTTGAAAATATTTTGTAATTACACAATGATAGATAAACTTTTTTGACATTTTTTAAATCACTTTAAATAATTAGAAATCTTTAAAAACTTGTAGAGCGCAAAGGGAAATTGAGAAATATGTCAGACTATTTTTGAAGATTTAGGAATATTTTGGAATATCAACAAATTATTGAGATTATAGAGAATATCAAGAATACTAAGAATATCCGGGAATATTGAACGAATACGTGTATGGGAATATTTGGTGGATGTATCAGGAAGTTTGGAGTGATCGACCCCTAATCATATCCAAATAAATTGGTTTAAATTATATCACATTTTGAAGAAACAATTTTTTCTTTGAAGTACATGTTATATTTAACTCTTTGGTATATATTTATATCCGTCGGCGATCTTATTAATAGTGGTTACAAGTAAACTATAATTAATATCTTAATCTTATACAAATTTTGGAGTTAGGTATTCAAAAGCTTCTTCATTAACCTCATTCGCTATTAAATAATACGACAATAATAATCTGAAGTGTTTGTTTACGCGTTGACATGCTTCGAACTTACTATAAACGTCAGGTTATGTTCGATAATTGCATTCAATCAAAGATATTTTTGACACATAATAATTAATACTTACCATGAAACTGTGATATAAATTTAACGAGATTCCATTCTATTAACTTATTTTCCACGAAGTCATCCATAATTACGAGTAAGGCACACGTAACTCACAAAAATCACAAGTCTGAAGATGGCGACTAATGCCGAGTCGACGCGCATTTCACCGGCTCATTAATGTCGAATTACATGCACAGTATAATATATCGATTGGTATGGCTGAATCAAGCAAACAGCCGCATGCGTAATGCAACAATTAAACGCAGTGTTATTCAAATAGATCGTTGATAAAAGTATACGTTCAATACAGCCATGAAATCGAGGCATAAAATTCTTGTACCTACACTATAAAATGTTGATATTTTAATCATATATCTAATACTACACTTTTCCCAACTAGCATTTCAGTCAAATAAACTTGCCTTGTCATATTAGGCTTGGTGATTTTCTTATGCGTGAGGTAATAAATTTTTAATTCGTATGGCTGAGACAGCACAATTTTCTTTCTAATTCAGTTAGAAATTTTCAATCAAACTCAGATTGTCATTAGCATCAACCTATTTCTTTCAGTATAATCGTTCCAAAAACAACCCCCGTATTTGTATTCGAATACAAGCCTGCAGATTGATGCAAAAAATTTTAATCGTATAAATTAAATGTTGGAATTTTTGTAATGTTGATTTTTATGCTCTTTCTTTATTCTCCAATGTCAGATCAATCGCTTTTGTAAAATATATTTACATAGGTGGCACTCACTTATAAAATAGTAACATGGTACTTTTAAGCATAATTATTTCTCACCCTTAACCGTTACAAAAATAACCCCCGTAAATTATATTAATTTCCCATCTATTTTTATTCATTCAAAAAATTAGTCCAGGAGCTGGGTAGGATCCCGTATGCATTAAAGAGGTAAAGGATAAAAACTATGTAGTCTTATGTATTTTGACCCGCTGAATCCAATGGTACCGGTTAATTTTGTGATAAGTGCCTAGGTTTTGTTTAAAACGCAATTGTTTGAACAATTATGAAAAAATGATTTTTTTCAATGGGACAAATTTTTTTTAGATAATTTGAGGCATTTTAAGAAGAAATGGTCCCTTGTCATTTTTTTTTTAAAATGCATATTTGAAAAGTTATGAATTTTTAAAGTTGAAAATTTGACGATTTTTTGCAACTTTGAATGTTAATAATTTTCGATCTGTTGAATATTTTGAAAAAAATAAAGAATCAACTTATTCTTTAAGTCTTCCTCTACCTATTAACCATAAGGAATGTCGGATTAACCAGTGGGAAGCCGTTGTTATTGATATTTACAAATAGCGTGTTTTATTACCTCCGGCAGATGAATTTGTACCAAGCTGTCGTTGTACAACTTGCTTACGAGTTTCATCATGTTGTTGTTTAGCAGCTCAAGTGCCATGTATTTCATTTTGTTTATGTCAGAAAAATGACACATGTAAAAATAAGTACAATGGTACTACCAGGTGTATACATATGAAACCGGTATTTTTTCAAGAAAAAAACACATTTATTTCAAGAGAATGATAACAAATATTTTATTCAAAGTATGCGCCC
>NC_046659.1:3980719-3995325 GCF_010883055.1 Belonocnema kinseyi | reverse complement strand
TTTTGTCTAGAAGATAAAAAATGAAATTAGAAAAATCGACATTTTTTTCGATGTTTGCATTAAAATAAAAATTAAATGAA
This sequence comes from Belonocnema kinseyi, assembly GCF_010883055.1. Classification (NCBI taxonomy): domain Eukaryota; kingdom Metazoa; phylum Arthropoda; class Insecta; order Hymenoptera; family Cynipidae; genus Belonocnema; species Belonocnema kinseyi. Next base: position 3,995,245 of record NC_046659.1, on the reverse strand, counting down.
CAAAAAAATAAAAAATCTACTCACACCATTTTCTGAAAAATTTAGTTCTGAATTTAAAAAAAAATTCTAAAATCGGTGCATAATTGCGTTCTAAATGTCATTTTGAACCTCATTTTCCGATTTCACCCCACTGTGCGCCGCGCCGCTGCGCTGTCACGCGCCAAAACACGCTATTTGTAAATATCAATAACAACGGTTTTCCACTGGTTAAGCCGACATTCCTTATGGTTAATAGGTAGAGGAAGACTTAAAGAATAAGTTGATTCTTTATTTTTTTTCAAAATATTCAATAGATCGAAAATTATTAACATTCAAAGTTGCAAAAAATCGTCAAATTTTGAACTTTAAAAATTCATAACTTTTCAAATATGCATTTTACAAAAAATGACAAGGGATCATTTCTTCTTAAAATGCCTCAAATTATCTAAAAAAAATTTGTCCCATTGAAAAAAATCAGTTTTTCATAATTGTTTAAACAATTGCGTTTTAAACAAAACCTAGGCACTTATCGCAAAATTAACCGGTACCATTGGATTCAGCGGGTCAAAATACATAAGACTACATAGTTTTTATCCTTTACCTCTTTAATGCATACGGGATCCTACCCAGCTCCTGGACTAAATATAATTTGCCTCTTTTGGTGCATATTTAATGCCTTTAAACAACTTCAAGCACAACAATTCTTAACGAGAAAAATCCATTTTAATATAACATGGTAAGTACCCCATGATACAATCACTAACGTAAAATACGGTTAAATTTAATGAAAAGACTTTTCAGAATGTTTTCGACTCTGCTACTATTGAAACTCCTTAAATTTAGAACTTATTTAGGTACATCAGTTACCTGGGTTTTCGACAGACTCAATGCTCTAAGGTATAAAATTGTAGCACCCCCAAAAAAGTTTAGTATTACCAGAAATCTACCCTTATCGTGAAATTGGTCGGAAATTGATTGGTGACATACTATATACATTTTTGGACACCTACTTTAGTGAAACCCATACAAGTTTGACCTTATCCAGGTAGATCGGTCGCTTGATTTTTTTATATGCTCAAATGTAATTAATCAAGTTTTAGCAACCCCAAAAAACTACCATTATCATGAAATTCGTATTAATTTCATTGGTGTTAGACTATGTACATTTTTGTACAGCTACCTCAATGAAACCCATATAAGTTCGACCTTCACACAGAGGTAGATCGGTCAGATGATTTTTTTCGACTCAATGCTTTAAGGGATAAAGTTTTCACAGTAATACAAGATGATGAATTTTAAATGTAGATGAATTTCATTTTTGCATTAAATTAAGTAAGTCACTTAATGTCAACCAGAAATGAAACTTAAACTCAGTGTCTCATATCTGATATACGAGTAATATGATAATTAACTGACAAGTATGTCGAGTTTGGGATGATGTTCATTCGCGTGTTCTGAGATTCAATTTGTGCTGGCAGAAAGGCATGCGCGAAATGCGATCTGGCGATGCGCAAACACTTGGGCAGATTTCGAAGATTTTAGAAGAGGAGCCAAGAGAGCAGCTGATAGTATACAATATGGCGTCAATAGCGCTGGATAGTATCGATCAACACTGAGCTCATGGTAGTTGTTTCGTCAACGTTTCCTATTTTGATATATGTACTCAGATCTATAACGGGTTTTGATTATAAATCGAATAAACGTACACATGTGATAAAAAAATATATGAAAAAGTATTGAAGATTCACGTTCTGTACCTGGTAGCTTGAAATGGATATATGTGCCTTGTTTAGAGCCATTATGTTCTTTTTTCCTTGTACTAATTTTATCGTCTTGGAGGATAAAACAACTTAATTTATTAGGCAGAATTAATAATTTATTTAATGCTCACATTCCCGGGTAGAAATTGCCTCTTCATGCCTAAACAAAATATTGACTCTTACAAGTCCGCAGCCAGATTTTCTAGCTGGAAGAATCTAGGCTTTCCCTCTGCTGGCCCTCAAAAGGATATTGTCGTGTGCTACTTGACTTAAATTATTTATATACTCACTTTTTAACACTATATTTTTTAATCAAACCAGATAAAAAGCATTATTCATAAAGATATATTTAAAAAATAATTTTTATCAATTAATTATTTTCTTGAGGGGACCATATAAAGCCCTCGACAGGTAAAACAGGTAATACAGCTGTGAGTGTAAAAAAAGTAAATTAATGTTATTATGCTTAATTATACTAAAATTAAAAAAATTATTGAATTTTAAAAATTACCGAGATGCAAACTTTGAAAAATTTCATTTTTTTTGTGAAAAAATTTTTAACATTTGGAGCCTTAAAAATTTGATAATAATTTTTCTTAAAGATCGATTTAATTTGAAATCATGTAAGTACGTTTAAAAATCATATAAGAAATTAAGTCTGAAAACCCTTTTTTCCTAATTTCTGAAGTATTGGATTAATGCCGTCAAGTATTTATGATATCGCACTCAGCCTGGCATCGTTGCTATGGGTATTAGGCGTTCGACTTATGAGCGTGTGGTGCGTGCGTTCGATTCTCGGCGCTTGCGAATATTTTAATAAACTGCGTTTCTCTTTAGTTATTAGTAATAAGTCTTCTCTAGCCAAATTTATAAATGAGTTTAGTTTTAGAATAACGTGCGGAGTATAGTTAAGAATTGAATGTCAATAAAAAGACGAGAAAAGGAGGAGTGTTTATCAGAGGGTACAGAAAGGTGTAAAAATCTTTTCATTTAACTTTTGTAAAGAAAATAGATTATGGCAATGTGCTAGTTAAAATTTCTTACTATTTGATGTTGAATCGATCAGCTGATAACTATTGTTGACAGTGAACCAATCGGCGGGGCTCAGTGTCGGACTCGCCTTGTCTTTCTCCCCCGGGCGAAATTGTATTATTATTGGTTTGGCATAACTTAGAATTGTTTCACACCAGTACAAAAAATCCACATGAATATATAACCATTAGAAAATTTTAATTATTTTCTGAAGATGAACATTTCTCAAGATGGGACTTGGACGGATCTTCAAGTAGCATATTCTAAGATCTTCCTCGACTTTTTTAAATCCAGGCATCTACTTTATCGACTTTAAAAGTTTTTTTTTCCTATTCCTGTAGTATTTCTCTAGAAAACTTTCTTCGTAATTATAATTATTTTGATATCTACAAACGTTCATTAGTCCTTTCGGTATAACTTCCTAAATCCTGAACACGATATCTCAATTCCTGTGGACGTAGTGAGGACTGAAAAAAATGAAAATCATTTCATTCTCCACACAAAAATTTTATAAATGAATTATTCACGTGATTTCGACTTTATCGACGCTCAAAGTTTATTTTTCTCTCCGCTAGAAATCGCTAAAAATGCTGCGAAAATAATGACAGGTTACGTGTGTGCAGATACTTATTTGTTGATTTGCAACGAACGTGCAAATTTTATTGCTTAAATTAATTTCTTTTAAGGTTCAGACGATTTAGTCCAATATTGGTGTCAGTACTAAATGTACGGGAACCCAAAAATCCGAATTGCATTAAACCAAATATTATCTGCAACCTGCTATAACTCGAATGGTAATATCCTATTTCATCGATTTATAGATAAACTTTCTTTAAACTATAAACATATTGATGTATACAAACGTGCTTTAGTGCTTTTTATTTATTCTGTCAAATTTTAAACACGATATCTCAATCCGTGTGGACACAGTGAACACCAAAAAAATCCTCATAACCGGGGACTAGTTTGGTCACGTGGTCGCCGAAGAGCATGCCCTTAAGACTCTATTAATAGGCCCTCATTGGGTTGCTCACTGATGACCTAGCTAGTTGAGCGTAATGCTTTCGCTTGCGCCCTCGATAGATTGCCACTTTAGGGCCTCGATAGAAAATAGGAAATCTAGTCAGGGCCACTTAAGAACCAAATTATAATTTCTACCCGGGTTAAAGAAAATATAATTCCCAAAATTATTCAATTTTTAATTATATATTAATTTCATGTTCCTAATAACTGAACGATAGCGCATAAATGTCATGATTTTCAACAATTAGCTGACTTAAATTAACCTATAAGTTGCATTTCAAGCGCACGCGTTGACGGAAAGTCAGCAATCTTTCTGTCTTAAATTAAACTATAAAGTACATTTTACGTACATAAAGCAGTTGACTTTCAAACGAGCGCGTTACTTAAAGTCATGTTATCATCATCAGTTGACTTTCAACTGGCGAATGATCCTTTTGGTTACATCTAAAAGTCAACCGCCTTTTCTTACTGAAATTCAGTTTCTTGTATTACTGTGTTAGTATCATCAAAAAACTATCCTGATCGTTAAATTAAAATTAACTTCACGATAAGGGAGTTTTATAATAATACTAAAACTTGATTTTTGCAGCATTTAGTCGATAAAAAATCATTTGACCCATCTGCACTGAGAAAATTATATCGCATGAATTACAATATATACTGCAATTCCTGCACTATATATCGTAATTATCGCATTATAATAGCGCAAAATCGTGATATCGTACATTGCAAGTTTTTACATTATATACCGCATAATTGTACAATCTATAACGTAAGAATGTAAGTTTATTACGCTATCACATTGTATTTCTTGTTTTGTGATCTCGTGAGGATTCGAGTAGTCAGCAAGCGATCACAGAAACAATTAAAAAATAAAGTTTACATCGATTCCTGGTGAAAGATTCACCGGAACAAAAATTAACCTTGCCAGATAAACTTTACATGAATCGAAGATAATTTCCGATTTTGAACCTTGCCTGGATAATCTTTCATCTTATAATGGCTCCATTTTTATTCTAGGTGTAGCCACAATTAGGACGCCAGCGCTATCCGGCGTCGTTTAACTTCATTAAATTTGAGAGAAATGGGGATTCCCATATGTCAGTTACATTTTGCGCTTTTGCTAAATGATATCCTAACCTCAGTGAAATTTTCGCCGAAATGTGTTTAATCATTAACCGTTGCAGGTTTTACCTGCAGTACATTTTTACTTTTTTTGTGATTGTTTTAAATCTGGTGTCCCGATTTATAGCTCGAACTCACTCATACTCTGCCTTTTTCTCCTTGCTGCTAAGGTCGCTGTAGCAGACGAAAGCAACAAAATTTAACTTCATTTTATTCTGTGATATTAGTTCATTATAATATCATACAAAGCTCCGGGACCTGATTTTACGTTATCATATTGCGCTTTTTTGCAATATAGAGGTTTTGCGATATCATTGTGTGATATCTGTTTCTCCGTGCGCCTGGACGAGGTCGAACTTGTATGGGTTTCACTAAGGCAGGTGTCCAGGAATGTATATAGTCTACCACCAATCAAATTCAGGCAATTTAACGATTAGGCTAGTTTTTTTGAGATATTAAAACTCTATTCTTTACAGCATTCAGTCGATAAAAAAAGAATATTACCGATCTCTCTGGATAAGGTCGAAATTTTATGGATTTCACTAAGGTAGCTGTTCAAAAATGTACGCAGTCTACCAACAATCACATTCAGGCCAATTTCACGATAAGGGTAGTTTTTTGGGGACACTAAGACTTGCTTCCTTACAGCATTAGGTCGATAAAAAAATCATGTGACGGATCTACCTTGACAAGGTTGAACTTGTATGGGTTTCACGAAAATAAGTGTCCAAAAATGTAAATAGTCTACCACCGATCAGCCGATCAACTTCAGACCAATTTCACGATAAGGTTAGTTTTTTCATAATACTAAAGCTTGATTTCTTACAGCATTGAGTAGATAAAAAAGTCATGTGACTTATCTACCTACTCTCTAAAACTGAAGCAGTTAAATTTCACTGATTCTCAGTCAAATTTCACTTATTGGAATCGTGAGAATGTATTCACTGAGAATCAGTGAAATGTTAAGGGTACATTTAGTGAATTTACTTTTACTGATTAGAACAGTGAAAATGACCGAATAAATCAGTGATTTTGATAACTAATAAAATCAATGGAATTCGGAATTTTTCACATTAAATATTTAAAATATTCCTGCTCACAACTTTTAGCTGAAACTATATGTGTGAATCAAAACGATTTCTTTGAAATACATTTTATTGTATATAAAATAATTTTTCAGAACAACATGATTTTACAAAACGCTGATTTTCTCGTTTATGCTTATACACTGAAAAAGGGATTACTGGTACCAAGTGAATTTTGCTTGGCTGAACTAAGTGAAAGTCCTGTTTATTTTCAAAGAAACATTTATTTGAGACAATTAAATATGACCTGTTGGTCGAAGCGAAATATTTCTTTGAATCAAAGAAATAATAATTAAAGACAAAAATATACATTTTACGTCAAATGAATGACTCATTGTTCCAAATGAATGTGCCATAAATTGTAATGAATATTTCTTGAAATGGAGAAATATGAATGAAAGGAAAGAAATATATTTTAAGGTCAAGCAAATATTTTATAAAAACTTTAAATTGTTGGTCACTTTTATTTGCAGGATTATTGTATTTCGAATATATTCTTCTTCCAGAATTGTACAATAATGGGCATTTTATTTTCCGGGATGTTTCAGACGTCCGTGGAAATTCTTCTCTTTTGGGAGAAATTTCATTTTTTTTAACAATGCAACTTCTTGGTTGAAAATTAATCTGTTTTCGTTTAAAATTCAACTATTTTGTCTATCTCTTTGGCTGTAAGTTTATTTATTTTGTTACAAATTAATTTAGTTAACGCAGAAGTAATTTCCTTAACTGAAAATTTAACTATTCCATTTTTGGTTGAAAGTCGATCTATTTTTGCTCAAACTTAAATTATTTGGTTGGAAATAATTTATTCTAGCTGCAAATTTGACTATTCCATTTTTGGTTCAAAATTGATCTTTTTAGTTAAAACTTCATATATTTTAGTAGAAATTAAATAACATTTTTCGTTAATAAGTTTGTTTGTTTGTTAAAAATTCAGCTACTTGGTTAAAAGTTGGACTTTTTTGTTCCAGACTAATTTTTGTGGGTTTCGTTTCATCATTTTAGTAGAAAACAAATCTTCTTGCTTGAAAAGTTAACATTTTTAACTATTTTATCCATACAAGTTTTAACGTTAAAATTGTTAAGTTGTTTCATTTTGAAGTCTTTTAGAACCATTTTGTGAAACCAGTTATTCTTTAATTAATAATACTAGAACTAGAGTTCAATTTTAAAAATCAGTAATTTATCGATATTTAAAGGTAATCAACTTAAAACGTTTTTGTTTAAAAATTTTCAATTTAAAATCCTTGTAATTTTTAATCAATTAAGTTTTCTTCTAAATTAATAAATAATCACGCAAAAAAGAGTTAAAAGCAAAGTTATTTTTAATTGAATTACATTATGCGATACGAGTCATACTTCAAGTGATTGGAGAGATTTTTCTTCTAAAAATTTATAAAATTCTCAGTAAAAAAAAAATCAGTGTCATTACCCGTTTTCCAAAAATTGCCGATCCAGTGGCCATGGTGCAAATCATACAAAACTGCAATTAAAATGAATTGTTTATATAAAAGCTTAGGTAACGAATACGGCTCAATTATTATACTTCCTCTCTGCAGTTCATTCGATTCAGGTCCACATTCAATAGATATTTTTCGCCCTAGTGTTTCATGCTGTTTTGATGTACACTGTAGAAAATTTTCTTGGAATTTTTCCCAAAAAATATTGGAACGCAACATACAGAATAAAATTATTTGCCGAAAAATTCACAAAATGGAGCAAGAAGAAGACATACTGACATTTGCGTAATGTTTCAAATTATTTTGCGCACGGAAAAAAATATCCATTAAATTTTATAGAACAAAAAAAAAAAAAATTAATCTTCTGCATTATCAAATTATTGCTATTATACTCTAATATTTGTTCACATGTTTAAGGACACAATTATTTACTATTGCACAATCACTACACTATTTATAATCGCACTTCATTGGCAGTAGCCAATGAAGGCATGAATTCGCTTTCCATCACAAAGATTGATTCAGACCATAAATTACGTAGGGAATCGATTATTAGCAAGAGATATTCAGTTACCAGAACTTGCCTTCATTGGCTACAATCGACGACATCCTGGTCATCTCTTGCCTTCATTGACTAGATAATGACTAAATCTCGCGCATGTCTTGCCTTCATTGACCGGATATTGTCTAAGTCAAGCTCATTTCATGCTTTCATTGGCTAGATATTGACAACATCCTGGACAAATCCTGCGTTCATTGGCTAGATAATGACTAAATCTCGCTCATATCTTGCCTTCATTGGCTAGATAATGACTAAATCGCACTCATGACTTGCCTTCATTGGCTGGCTTATGACTAAGTCATTCTCATTTCTTGCCTTTATGGGTTCTATATTGATTTTCTCTTCATATCCTGTCTTTATTGGCTGAATATTAGCAATAAATGACATTGAAAAATGACCTGTGTCTTAAGGCCATGACTTTTTTTGCATTTCCCCGTTAGAGCCCAATAACTTTCATAGGGAACATTTTTTTCGCAGAGCTGCAGTTTTCGAGGTATTTGGTAATGTTTCTTAAAATGGTTGGATGTTTAACTCACTATAACTCGAAAACTGGCCATTTTCGGGCAGTGTAACGCAGGAGTTAAATCCTCAACAGTAATGTGCAATATAAATTTAAGAATATGGATTCGTACGAATTCAAAATGCGCTCATATGCGCCATATTTCTTTTTTGGAAATTTCGAAGATTAACCAAGATATGGAGGTAACAAAATTTTACGAAGTGATGACCAACCAAATTAAAAGTTTGCAATCCGCATTGATGAAGAGAGTTTGCTGTGCGGTTTCAAATGCGTTCATATGCGCCACTTTCGAAACTAACAAAAACAATGATGAAACCCCCAATTAACACTTGCTACCGATAAACTACCCGATGATATATCCAAACAACCTAGATTGCAATATAAAAATTTATAATGATCTCTTCGGGCAGAATTTTAAATGCGTTTATATGCGCCACTTTCACAACTGACGAAAAGCCATAAACAACCCCCTCATTTTCAATTGTTATCGATTCACCACCCGATGATACCACCAAATAACTTTAATTGCAAAATAATCATGTTTAATGATCTCTTCGTATAGGATTTCATATGCGTTCATATGCTCACCTTCAAAATTATCAAAAAACCATAATCAATCCTCTCATTACTAATTGTTACGAGTCACTATCCGATGATATCTCCAAATAAATTAAATTACAGTATACAAATTTATCATCCCCCTCATTACCACTTGTTACGATTCACTATCCGATATCTACAAATAAATTAAATTGCAGTATAAAAATGTAAAATTGTCTCTACGTCTAGGATTTCAAATGCGCTCATATCCGCCACTTTCGAAATTGACAAAAAACCATAATCAACCCCCTCATAATCACTTGTTACGATCAACTTTTCGAGGATATCTCCAAATAAATAAAATTGCAGTATACAAATTCATAATGATCTCTTCGGTTAGGATTTCAAATATGCTCAAATACGCCACTTTCGAAATTGACAAAAAACCATAAACATCCCCCTTCTTACCACTTGCAACGATCCACTATCCGATATATCCAAATAAATTAAATTGCAGTATAAAATATAAAATTGTCTCTTCGGATAGGATTTCAAATGCGCTCATATGCGCCACTTTAGAAATTGGCAAAAAACCATAATCAACCCCCTCATTATCACTTCTTACGATCCACTTTTCAATGACGTCTTCAAATAACTTAAATTGCAGTATAAAAATTCATAATGATCTCTTCGTATAGGATTTCAAATGCGCTCATATGCGCCACTTTCAAAATTGACAAAAAACAATCAACCCCATCATTTTCAATTGTTATCGATCCACCACCCGATGATATCACCAAATAACTTTAATTGCAAAATGAAAATGTTTAATGATCTCTTTGTATAGAATTTCAAATGCGCTCATATGCGCCACTTTCGAAATTGACAAAAAAACATAATCAAAGAATCATAATAAAGAATCACTCGAGAGTGTGTTGTCCCTGCTTTAAAAATGATGAATTGTTAACCGAATTGAGAAAATAGGAGATTCCCAACAAGCACGAAGTTGCTGTGCGAGTGAATCTAGCGTGGTTATTAGAGGAGTTGGGAATCTGCTTGTGTCCAACATGTTTAATACATTGTGAACATTCCTCAAATGAAAATCCTTTACACGTTAAATTGAGAGGTAATTCACAAAATACGTGATACATTTTTCAGAAACTTCTACCCCCCCCCCTCCCTGCGTGATACTTTTTCCATTAGTCTTAACATGGAGGATGATACTTCGGCAGGCCCCCACCCACCCCTAAATGAATCACGTATTTTGTGAAAGACCCCTAAATTTAAGGTATAGAGGATTTTCATTTGAGGAGTATTCACAATGTATTCAACATGTTGGACACTACTATCGGCGAGAAAATTCGAGTCCTCTTGCTTTGACGTTAAATAAATATGTGCAGAAAAAATGGTAGATTAATGAAAAAGGTCTCGTTTTTAAGGTGCAAATGTTGTACGTTAATCAGCCGAAAAGCAATATTCCAAAAAATTATTTATAGCTTACAGATCTGAAAATCTGATTAACTGTAAGGAAATTTGATAGATTTTAAAAACAGTGAACTTTGAAGCATAGTTTTTTATAGAAAAAATAATAGGAAAAATCTGAAAAAATCCATGGTGGTTCATTAAACATTTCTGAACAGATGAATAAATATGCGAGCGCACTATCTTCAGTTCTAATGAAGATAATGAAGTGATTTAAATTGGAGGTAGTTAGTTCAACGATCTGTAATAATTTACAATTTGAAGGACGTATGTGCTTCTTGTTGTCTTTTTACAAATTGCAATATTTGAAGTCAGTTTTTTATATAGGAAAGCAAGTGCAAGGGCCCAGCGTGGTACCGTTTTTTCGGGGGATCGGCCTCGGTTTTCCTCAACACAGGGAAAGGATTTGAAGGCCAGAGTGAGGCTCGGAGGCACAAGTTGGGTAGGTCGGGCTGAAGAAAACCGAGGACGATCCCCTGAAAAGGACGGTGCCACGCTGGGCTCTCGCACTTGCTTTCCTATATAAAAAACTGACTTAAAATAACACAATTTGTACGATAACAACAAGAAGCACATACCTCCTTCAAATTGTAAATTATTACAGATAGTTCAACTTATTAACTCCAATTTAAATCACTTCATTATCTCCATTAGAACTGAAGATAGTGTGCTCGCAAATTTATTCACAAAAAACGAACAATTATTTATATTTTGCAAATTTTTCGACGGCAATCTGTTCAGAAATGTTTAATGTACCACCATAAAATTTTTCAGATTTTTCTATTATTTTTTCAATAAAAAACTATGCTTCAAAAATCACTGTTCTTAAAAGCAATCAAATTTCCTCACTTTTCATCGTATTTTCAAATCTATAAGCTACAAATAATTTTTTGGTATACTTTCTCGTATTATTTTTCGGCTTATTAACGTACAACATTTGCACCTTTAAAATGATAACCCTTTCATTAACCTACCATGTTTTCTTCGCATACTTATTCAACGTGAAAGCCAGAGGACTTGAGTTTTATCGCCGATAGTAGCAGATTTTCAACTCCCGTTAATAACCACGCTAGATTCACTCGCCCAGCAACTTCATGCTTGTCGGGAATCTCCTATTTTCTCAATTCGGTTAACAATTCACTATTTTTAAATCAGGGACAACACACTCTCTAGTGATTCTTTATCATTTGCTTTTAACAAAATGTTATACAGCAATTAATGTTCTTTGGTGTTAACAGCGTGGGGTAAATAGATGATACGTTGTAATACTGAGGTTGATTAAAGTTGTTTCTTCAATTTTTAAAGTGGCACATATAAGCGCATTTGAATTCCTGTCCGAAGACATAATTCTAAATTTTTATGATGCAATTTAATTTATTTGGAGATATCAGCGGATAGTGACTCGTAACAATTGGTAATGAGAGGGTTGATTATAGATTTTTGTCAATTTTTAAAGTGGCACATATGAGCGCATCTGAAATAAAAGACGAAGAGATCAATATCAATTTTTATTTTGCAATTAAAATAATTTGGAGATATCATCGGGTGGTGGATCGATAATAATTAAAAATGAGGGGGTTGATTATAGTTCTTTGTCAATTTTAAAAGTGGCGCTTATGAGCGCATTTGAAATCCTATACGAAGAAATCATTAAAAAAATTTTATTTTACAATTAAAGTTATTTGGTGATATCATCGGGCGGTGAATCGATAACAATTGAAAATGAGAGGGTTGATTATTGTTTTTTGTCAATTTCGAAAGTGGCGCATATGAGCGCATTTTAAATTCTATACGAAGAGATCATTATAAATTTTTATTTTGCAATTAAAGTTATTTGGAAATATCATCGGGTGGTGTATCAATAACAATTAAAAATGAGGAGGTTAATTATAGTTTTTTGACCATTTTTAAAGTGGCGCATATGAGCGCATTTGAAATCTTAGACGAAGGGATCATTATAAACTTTTATACTGCCATTTAAGTTATTTGGAGATATCATCGGATAGTGGATCGTAACAAATACTAATGAGGGGGTTAATTATGGTTTTTTGTCAATTTCGAAAGTGGCGTATATAAGCGCATTTTAAATTTTATAAAAAGAGACTATAATAAATTTGTATACTGCAATTTAAGTTATTTGGAGACATCATTGAATGGTGGATCGTAGCAAGTGGTAACGAGGGGGTTGATTATAGGTTTTTGTCAATTTTGAGAGTGGCGCATGTGAGCGCATTTGAAATCCTATACGAAGAGATCATTAAACATTATTATTTTGCAATTAAAGTTACATATTTGGTGATATCATCGGGTAGTGGATCGATAACATTTGAAAATAAGGGGGTTGTTTATGTTTTTTTGTCAATTTTGAAAGTGGCGCATATGAGCGCATTTGATATTCTGTCTGAAGAGATGATTATAAATTTTTATATTGCAATTTAGGTTATGTGGAGATATCATCGGGTAGTTTATCGATAGCAAGTGTTAATTGGGGGTCTGATTATTGTTTTTGCTAGTTTCGAAAGTAGCGTATATGAGCGCATTTGAAACCTCATAGAAAACTTCCTTCATCAATGCGGATTGCAAGCTTTTTAATTTGTTGGTCACCACTTCGTAAAATTTTGTTACCTCTATATCTTGGGCAATTTTCAAAATTTTCAAAAAAAAAAAATTATGGCGCATATGGGTGCTTTTGAAGTTGAAAGAATCCATGTCTTCAACTTTATATTGCAAATCGTTGTTGAGGATTTAACACCTGCGTTACACTGCCCCCCCCCTCCAAAATATGATATCTTTGTTAATTAACTAGCGCAAAAATTTTTAGTGGTCGCGCATTTGAGCGCATTTGAAGTTATGAAAGATTGGTATGATGAATTTGAGAAAAGGCAATTAGTTTAGAAAAATGATGCCAGCCCCCCCCCCCCATTTTGATAGTTGATATCTCAATTATCAATGTGGCGCAAAATTTTTTCCTAATAGCGCATATGAGCGCATTAGAATCCCCATAGGAAACTCCCTTCATCACTGCGGATTGCAAACTTTTAATTTGGTTGGTCCTCACTTCGTAACATTTTGTTAGAGGAGAGTACTCGAATATGAGAAAGCGGGGTATCAGCTCAACTAAGAGACCCACTCTGTTGGTTTTATCACTAGCTTGTAGTCCTTGAAGAAAGAGTAATTTCGTGGTATAGTTTATTTTTCATTGGACTTCTAAAGATTATAGGTGAACTTTTTGTGAAATCCTTGTTGGTCGGGTTCTTGGAAGGAAATTCTTTAAACCCTATTTATTATTCGTTAAATATGCATTTAGCAGTAAAGTTTGTCTGGAGTGATGGGGATTGAATAACTAAGTAGGAAAATATCAATAGTGTTGAAGTTTTTCATTGTACGGTATTAAAAATAATACTTTATTTTGCATTTTATTAGCTATTTCCTGCGGTATCTCATATTATGAGAATATTTGGACGAGTTTGGAAAAAGCACTTTTTTACATCTTTTGTATTTTCAGCAAAAAAAAAAAATTTTAATAAAATTTTTAATTTGAGCTTCTTATGACAAACTGAATTTCTTTTAAAATGACCTATATTACGTTTAAATTCAGTACATAGAATTCCGACAATCACGCCAAAGAGTTGGTATCTCATATTTGTGTACTCTCCTCTACCTCTATATCTCAGGCAATTTTAAAGATTTTCAAACAAATTTGATGGCGCATATGAGCGCATTTGAAACCCCATAGGAATATCCCTTAATCAATGCGAATTGCAAACTTTTAATTTGGTTGTCCATCACTTCGTAAAATCTTGTTACCTCCATATCTTGGGCAATTTTCGAAATTTCAAAAAAAAAAAAATTATGGCGCATATGAGCGCATTTGAAGCTAACGAATCCATGCCCTCAACGTTATATTGCACATCACTGTTGAGGATTTAACACCTGCATTACACTGTCCCCCCCCCTC
>NC_046659.1:3975058-3980619 GCF_010883055.1 Belonocnema kinseyi | reverse complement strand
ATTATGTGATTTAAAAGTTGACTTTTCAAATGGAGCGGTATAGCGTTACGCTGCCCCCCCCCCCCAACGTATCACCTGACATAACTGCTACAGTTTTGTAACGCAAAAATTTTGATCGTTGGTGCATTTGAACGCATTTGGGGCGCAATTCAGTGGGCTATAGAAAACTCTAAAATTAAGAGTGGGGACGGGGCTGGCGTAACTGACCTTGTTTGTTAAACTTTCAGGTATACCGAACGACTGTTGCTATATACAGAGTGAGTTTTTTAAGTTGAAACTTTTGATTTATTACATTTTTTCATAGAGTGTCTATTTTTCGAGATATTTGAAAGTTTCAAGTTTAAAAAAATCACCCTGTATATACATGGTGATTCAGGGTGAGTTTTTATTTGACTTGAAACTTTTGATTCTATTTTTCTAAATAGTATGGAATTTTCTTATTTCCAAAGTTATGTGCAAATTTTCCAAAGACGAATAGAATATTTCCTATGGAAGTGAGAATTTTTCCGAATATAAATTGAGAAAATTTCTCAAATATTGAAAGAATTCTTCATTTCCAAATATGTATGTGAAATTTCCCAAACCGATAGAAATAGTCCCATTCAAAAAGAAAATTTTTCCAAAGTATTGAGAAAATTCCCAATTTTTTAGGAAAATAATCTTTCCTATCCACAGTTGAAAATTTTTCCTACAAAATTAGTGGGAAAATTTCCGAAATTTTTTACAGTGTAGAAGTAATTGGTGTAATATGTTCGAGTGGTCTCATTTCACCTTGGTCCACATCAAAGTAATATTCCTGTACTAAAAAATTATGTATTGATACTTCGTTCTGCAAATTTTATTTTGTCTGAGGATGTTGAAGTCACACACATAAGCTATTGACATACGCAAATACGCTTCAGTGAGCTCAAAGAAACTTTCTGCGTCAATGCGCTAAGCAGTAAAGACGTGATAGATACTCTGATTAAAGAATAATTTGACACAAGCTCACAAATAATTCATCAGACGTTGATACTGTCCATATGGATAAGGGC
This sequence comes from Belonocnema kinseyi, assembly GCF_010883055.1. Lineage (NCBI taxonomy): Eukaryota > Metazoa > Arthropoda > Insecta > Hymenoptera > Cynipidae > Belonocnema > Belonocnema kinseyi. The sequence continues at coordinate 3,979,585 of NC_046659.1, read as the reverse complement.
TTATATTAAACAATATTTGATGATGAAATGAAAGAAGCGAGACTATATGAAACCCCTGGACGGATTAAATAAGCCTTCAAGTCAGGGTAAAAGTGTAATGTTACACAAAGTATACATCGAAGGTAAACTTTGTTCTGTTCTAAAATAATGATTTCTTTTATCATTCCAAACTGTGGGACATTTATATCTTCTGAGCCTTTAGCATGTAGGCATACATGAGTTCATTCCTATACTAAGCTCCATTTACTTTTACGGAACGAATACGAAATACAGTATCGGTGTCCACATTAGGGTGGCTCAAAAACGCTTTTTTTCTTTAGAGTACAACGACCCCCCCCCCCCCAATTTAATTCCAAATCCGAAAAAAGAAATTCCATAATTTTTATTTTTGTTTCGATTTTAAGAGGTGCTGGTTTTGAGTTGAAGTTTCCCATGTAAAATGCATGGGGAAAAATCACTTTTTTGAGTTTTTGGAATAATTTATTAGGGTTTGAAAAAATGTGACAGGAAAATATGGGGGCCTGTTGAGAATTATCCAACGAAGAATTTTATGTATGAGACATATGTAGTTGACACCTCTAACACACCCTCACGAGTATCTGAAAACTACCCTTAAAATAAAAACTGTCAATTGTTCATGAAATGGAACTTTCGAGCACTGTATTCTCGTATTTTTGTAACTTAAAGTTATTACTATTGGTCTAGTGGCATATTTATTATCATTGGTCAAATAAATTATTAATAATCTAGACAAATAAAATTTGTTTGAATAATTTCGTTTTAAATTTAGAAAATTAGTACTGTGTGGCTAGTGTAATATTTATCAGTAATAATTAATTACTGAATAATATTTAATTTATCAGTTATATTTAGGTAATAATTTATGTTACAAAATTTAAGAAAAAATAAAGTTAATCAAACAATGTTGATAAATATTCCACTGAAGAAATAATAATAATATTTATTAAACAAATATTTTAAAAAATTTCATTTGTTTAAAAAATTGAAAATTAATGAAATAATGTTAATAAATATTCCACTAGACCAATAGTAATAATTTTTAAGAAAAAAAAAGAATTTTCGAAAGAATTGCTTGAACAAATTCCATTTGTTTAAATAAACAATCAAAGAACGAATGTTAATCAATATTCCACTAGACTACTAGTAATAATTTTCAGGAGGGAAAAGAAATTTTCAAAAAAAAAGTTATTTAAACTAATTCCGTTTGTTTAAATAATTAAAAATCAATTAACCAATGATAATAAATATCCCACTAGACCAATATTAATAATTTAAAGTAAAAAAATACGAGAATATATTGTTCAAAAGGTCGATTTCATGAATAATTGACATTTTTTGTTTTAGGGGTATTTTTAAGGAACGCGTAGGGGTATGTTAGGGGTGTAAAACCCATATGTCTGATAGATGAAATTCTTCGTAGGATGATTCTCTACAGGCCCTCATACTTTTCCGTAACATTCTTTCAAACCCTAAAAAATTATTCTAAAAACTCAAAAAAGTGATTTTTCCCCATGCATTTTACATGGGAAACTTCAAGTCCACTTGAACATTTTTACCTCACGTGTAGAAATCTTGATGGCGTATTGGTGAGGAACTGATGGGGTTTTCCTACTTCTATTAGGGTCCGCATGGGGCAAATTGTTAGGGGCCGTACTAGTTTGGTTACGCAAAATTGTTAAAGGCCGTCAAAGGAAATTTGTTCAGGCCCTTAACAAGAATCCTTACTATTTCCCATACTGTTAGGGGCCCTCGTTAGGGCCCCGATAGGGCCTTTTGTGCAAGTAAATGCCGTTCTTGTTCGTTTCATTGACAAAATATGTCGGCTATTATTGTATACGCAGAAAAAAGAACCTTATATTTTACTGAAAACCAACTTAAATCTACCGATCTTTCAAGTACAGTCGCTATTTTGTGCAGTTCCTGGATGCTGCAATTACGAATTATCACGTCACTTTAACGAATACTATAAAGAGATCTAAATTATGTTATCGGCGTAGACTACAGTTAAGACAGCACTATAAATTGTGAAAAAGTGTTGTTAAAAAATAATTAATAAATAGACGCACGGTTATTTCTTATAAATATTTTCGGATGTACTTATAATTAATCAGTATTTGTAAGTTATAATGCTTATAATTCAATTAAAATTTCGCACACAATGGGTGGGATTCGAACGCATAAGCCTACTATCGGTTTATACTGTAAGCTTCAAAGGCAGATGCCTATAGTTTTCTCGCCGATAATAAGCACGCAAGTCAATAGCCTTAACCACTACGCTATTACACGAGTTGGGATCTATAAAATAATTTTGAAATGCATTTGTAACTGAGAGTGGCGACCTCAGAAACGACTTCTGAATATGCGACCATGCCATTGCGACACAGAACAAAAGTTCTAGAATTTACCTCATATCTATATTTTAGCTGAAAGATTCACGGAACAAAAACACGTCTTGCTCCAATAAACTCTCAAGTGTACGCGATCTGTGAATAATTAGTGCCATCTAAAATATGGAGTATTGTGACAGCTACCATATAAATGTCAAAAAGGAATGTTTTTTAGGTGATACAATCCATTCATTGCCGATTGCGTCGTGAATTCATCCGATGCTCCATGGGGATAGGTTGCGTTGCGATTTTAGGGGCGAGCTAAGTAAACGAATACTAATACGTTACTACGTTAATCTCAGTTCAGTTGATTTTACATGTCGTACAGTGTGTAATACGAGGGAATGGAGGTTTATTTTACTGAAGGATAACCGTTGAATTAACTTTAATTTCATTGTGACATTTACGAAATTCTAAGTGTTTTAATATGATAAAAATGTATAGAAAAGGATTTTCGCGAACAAATTTTCAAGCTTCTTCACATACTTTAAAAATTGGTTCTTTTTTTCTTTTTGAAAATAATTCAATAAAATTCTTTTAGATAATTTGCACAAATAATATACAATTCATATGATTAAAGTTGAATAAATATAAACATCATCATTTTTTCACATGTGGCACGCGTGTGACACAATGACCTAACCTATAAACGTAATTCACAACGTTCTTTTTTTGCTAATCTGCTAAAATGTCTATTTTAATCTGAGTACTTACCGCTATTAATTTAGCACGAGAACAATAATTCACACAATTTTCATCGATTTCCAAAAATAGTCTAAAATTTTCCAAAAATGGTCTAAAAGTTTGTATTGTGTGGTGCACAGTTAGAACGAATGAGTTAGCATGTCAGATTTTTCAATTTTTTTTTCGTATTAAGAAAAAAATTTTTTGATCATGCAAATTATTTATGGCCTAAAGCGATCCTGTCCAGGGCCATAATAGGGGCCTTATTATGGAAGTCATCTCAAATAAAAGGGTTGCTATATTCGGACCATAATAGGTCCTGATAGGAGCAATCCTAATAAAGGTAAGCTGTTGGGGCCCCTAACAAAGCCCCAATATTATTAGGGACTATTAAGGTAATTTCTACACGGGCTCCCTGACTGATGGCAGAATATACTTTCAAGGCCTTTCCTCCCCATTGTGCACTCTGTGTGCACTGACAAACGCGAATAAGTGTTTTGGGACAGTTTTTGAAATTGTACACAATTTGGGCACGTTCTTTTATTTCGGCATGTTTCTCTTCGAATCTCATACACCCAAAAAGAGTCAAGGATCCTGACCATCTGATACATTCCGGATAGTGTACAAGATGATGGAATTTATTAATAAAATTAATATTAGGGAAAAGATTTTTAAAGACCTCAAAAAAGCGGTTGATCAAATGATTCAAGTATGGAAGGATGTTCTTTCTTAATTTTGGAGCGAACACTACCTCTATAAGACGCAGTAAAACACGGAAAAAAAATATTCATTCAATTTTGTATAACTAATCTTACAGTAGAGGATACGATTGGTAGTTTAAAAACATTAAAATCGTCTTTTTTTACATTGCTTTGAACTATGCAACGAAATGTGTTACAAAGTTCTATAAAATTTAAAGGCCGAGGTGACGTCCTCTCGATTAAAAGGCAGGTTACGAAAAATGTAAAATAGTTCTATAAAATTTAAATTCTAGCTAAAATACAGTCTATATCGAAGAAGTCTCGAAAATATAGAGAACAGTTCTATAAAATGATAACCGATTTTTCGCCGCAAAAAATTAATCTTTTGTATTATAATATTATTACTATTATAGTCTAATATTTTTTCAAATGTTTAAGTAGACGATTATTTACTATTACACAATCACTGTACTGTTTATAATCGCCGCTATGCCTAAAGCCTCTCGGCTAACCTAGATGGAAGTATTACCAAAAAAATCTGAAATATAACCGACAGCTGTGCACGGCTGCCTGCAAATTTCTGTGAACCATTCTATAGAAAATATTTCTACGCTTATAATAATATATGTACTAAGATTTTAGATTTTAGAAATAATACAAATTATTATTGCATATTTTATGTGATTAAACATGATTTGAACTAAATTCGAAAATATTTCATGATATTTTAAACG
>NC_046659.1:3973026-3974958 GCF_010883055.1 Belonocnema kinseyi | reverse complement strand
CCCCCCCCCTCCCAACTCTCCCTTATTAACTGAAGTTTTTGGTGGGACTGACGTTAGAACTACAATCTCCACCATATGACGATTTGATACTTAACTTTGACATGATTTAGACTCCGAAAATAAACTTATTACATAAAGGTGTTAGTTGGGCGTATAATCTAAACAATGAATAATACAAACTACAAAATAGCCTCGGAAAGGACTGGAACTTTTAATGACAAAAGGCATGCACGCGGAAAATCTAAAGGTCATGTTTCAGGCGCGAATGGAGACTGGCTTTTTGGAATGCTAGGGGAGTAAATGATCTCAAGGTAAAAGAATTGCGTGAAACTATGGACGTGAAGAAACTAGATATTTTATGTGTGCCCGAAACAAAGAAAAAGGGATGCGAAACTAAATACATAAAAAACGGCGTGTTGAAAGGCGGATTTGAAATAGGGTCAGGAGTAGACTGTGAATCACATGGTAAACAAGGAGTAGGTCTTATTTTGAATGAAAGAGCAAAGCAGCATCTCGGAGACCATGGCTTCGTGTCTCCCAGACTGCTGTGGGCTAGAATGAAAGTAGGAATCAGAAGACTATTTATTATAACATGCTACGTGCCGGTTGATAGTGATCCTTGAGAAGTAAAAGACGCCTTCTGTGACACTTTAAATGACGCAATAAACATCTGCGAACATGGGGAAAGAATAATTCTGCTAGGAGACATGAGCGATTGGGTGGGCATCCAAAATCAGGATACAGAAAGAGTATTAGGTAATTTTGGGGATCCAAGAACAAACTATAACGGAGATAAACTAGTTGGTCTATGCTTAGAAGGGGGTCTGTTTATTACAAATACTTGGTTTAGGCATAAAATGATCCACATGTACACCTGGTCTAAAGGAAATAGCCGCAGTATAATTGACTTTGTTGTTGTGGATGAAGGACTTAGAGAGTTAGGCAAAGATACAAGGGTGATGAGGGGTCCTGAATGCAATACTGATCATTACCTTCTGATCTCAAAGATTAACTTAGGTCGGGTTGTGTGTGTGGTCGGGTGTGTGGTACCGCAGTTGTGGGAAGAATTTCTGGTGATGCGTGGTGGAATGATGAAATTCAAGCTGCCCAAAAAGCAAAAAGAGGAGCATACAAGAGAACTTTGAACATCGCAGGTCTTAGCAATGAGAAAATAAGTAGACGTAGAAATGATTATAGACTCGAAAACAGGATACTTAAACGATTAGTTAAAGAAAGTAAAGATACAATTAGAGCAGAAGAAGAGATAAAAATACAAAACGACTTTGAAGGAAGCAGGAAACTACTTTATAAAAAAATGAAAGGAAACAAAAGTACAGAAATTGTCAACATGATAAATAGTAGGGGGGAAATGGTATATGATGCAGACGGAATACTAGAGGCTTTCAGAGACTATTTTGAATTGATAAATTTATGTTTCGAGATGGGAGACGTCCCAAACGATTGGAAAGAAGCTATTATCGTACCAATATACAAGAGAAAGGGAGATAAAAGTGAGTGCAATAATTACAGAGGGATTAGCTTATTAAGCACTGTAAGTAAAATATATTCAAAGGGAAGTCCTGAAAGAGTATGGAGTCAATGGATGGATCCTACAAGCTATAAAAACAATATATACAGGTAGCAAAGCGAGTGTAAGAGTGAATGGGAAACTGAGTGACTGTTTCGATATTGTGCAAGGAGTTAGACAAGGATGCGTTATGTCTTCGTGGTTATTTATATTATTTATGGACAAGTGTTTAAGAATGGCTCTCTTCGATGAAGAGGGTGGGGATCTCGAAACAGTAAGGATACGAGGGTTAGCGTTCGCATATGATAAGGTTGTTATGGCAGAGTCTATCGAAGACCTACAAAGAATGTTGAATAAACTAGATGCAAGCATGAAGAGCATGGGCCTCAAAATTAACGCAAATA
>NC_046659.1:3970255-3972926 GCF_010883055.1 Belonocnema kinseyi | reverse complement strand
GGTGCAGAAGAGACGCTAGTAGACACATGGGAAAGAAATCGGTTAAGATGGTTCGGACATGTTGAGAGAATGCTAAATGAACGACTAACGAAACAAGTGTATGAAGTTAAAGTAAATGGCAGCGTGCCCAGAGGTAGACCGCAGAAAGAATGGTTAGAATGTGTGAATGAGACCCTACTTAGAAGAGACATAATAAGTCACAGAAACACGAGAGCCTGCATGAAAAAAAGCATGGACATAAAAGAAGCTAGAGAAGTATGCCAGGACAGGAAAGTATGGCGGAAAATAGTTAATAAAAAGAGTGTCAGTAGAGTGAACGACGCCTGAAACAAAGACCTTGGCTATTAATGGACCCAAGTGGGGAACCTTACATAACGACTTCGTGAGGTTCTTCGCTTGTTGTGATTGCTAGAGAGATTGATCAGCAATCTGGGTCGGAGCAGTATTACGGAACGAAAGTGTTATTCACTTAAATAGCACGAGAATTCTGGATCAATCTGAAAAATCTCTATCCCTTCCACACACTACTCCTTTCCCCTGCCGAGTGAGTCACGCCTACCCCGAAAGGGAAATGGCTTAATGGTGTAATAATAATAATAATAAAATAATAATATAAAGCTGAAAAACATAACCTCAAAGTCGAATCATGCATGAAATTAAGAATCACGCGAAACATCAGAATCGCCAATTTCTTTAATTTCTTTCAAATGGGGATCGAGATATAAATAGAAGACCTATGGTGGGGGTAAAACTTAGGCTCGATCTGGTAGCTCTGGGAGAAGCTGATTAGATCTTTATTCGTGAATTCGGGTGAGCTTGGTTCATGTTCGCGCATTTTCGGCTTTACACGAGGCTGGTCTTCGTAGGAGCAAAGTAGGGGGAATCTTCTCCCTTCATTCTTGTGTCGATTTACCTCTCGGCTAATTCTTAGGTCGTTTTTGCTCTCGCGTGTTTTTACTTCTTTTTTCCGCAACTTTTTTTTTTAGTTCGCTTTTGCTCTGAGCGTATCAATTAAAATTTGGGCAAGTTAAATTGCCTCGAGATATGTGCCTGATACACCTATACTATTAAATTAACTCAGAAGTAATTCTAGGAGCTGATCAAATGCCAGTTTGCAAACCATATCCAGAGATAGCAATTTCGAAAATACAATAATTTAAAGAAAAAGTTGGTCCAGAGAAAACAGTTTCGAAAATAAAAAAGTCCTTAAAAACTTTATTAATTATAATCCAGGCTAGTTAAATTGCTTGGAGATTTTTTTTCTACACCGATACCATCAGAATTACTTAAAATTGATTTTAAGTGCTGATCAAATGCCAAATTTGAAATCAGATCCAGATATCGCAAGTTCGAAAATAGAATAATAATAAAAAAAATTGGAAAGAAAATTCCTGTCTAAAATTGCTCTTCTAGATTTATTACGAATACAATCCTATCGCCAACAAGTGTTTAATTTATTTTATTGGTTGATCAAACCAAATTTCGATATGAGGTCCAGAGAAAAAATTTTCGGAAATAAAAAAGTCCCTAAAAACTTTATTAATTATAATCGGAGCTAGTCAAATTGCTTCGAGATTTTTTTTATACACCGATACCCTCAGAATTACTTAAATTTTATTTTAGGTGCTGATCAAATGCCAATTTGTAAATCAGATCCAGATATATCAAGTTCGAAAATACAATAACTAAAAAAAATGGAATATAAATATGGACTTAAAATTTCTCTTCTAGATTTATTACTGATACAATCCTATCCTCAGAGATTTTTAAATTTAGTTCAGTAGATGATCAAACGAAATTTTGTGATGAGGCTCACCTAAAACATTTTCGAAAATAAAAAAGTCCCTAAAAACCTTATTAATTCAAATTTGAGCTAGTCAAATTACTTCGAGATTTCTTTTTGATACACCGATACCCTTAAAATTACTTAAAATTGATTTTCGGTGCTGATTAAATGCCAATTTGGAAATCAGAACCAGATATAACAAGTTCGAGAATAGAATAATTATTAAAAAAATTAGAATGAAAATTCCTGTCTAAATTTGCTCTTCTAGATTTATTACAGATACAATCCTATCACCAACAAGTGTTTAATTTATTTTATTGGTTGATCAAACGAAATTTTGAGATGAGGTCCAGAGAAAACATTTTCGGAAATAAAAAAGTCCCTAAGAACTTTATTAATTATATTCCGGGCTAGTTAAATTGCTTGGAGATTTTTTTTTATACACCAATACCCTCAGAATTCCAAAAAATTGATTTTAGGTGCTGATCAAATACCAATTTGTAAATCAGATCCAGATATAACAAGTTCGAAAATAGAATAATAAAAAAATATTGAAATGTAAATATCAGCCTAAAATTTCTCTTCTAGATTTATTACTGATACAATCCTATCACCAACAAGTGTTTAATTTATTTTGTTGGTTGATCAAACCAAATTTTAAGATGAGGTCCAGAGAAAACATTTTTGAAAATAAAAAAAATCCCTAAAAATGGTATCAATTAAAATTCAGGCAAGTTAAATTGCTTCGAGTTATCTTTTTGATACGCCTATATCATTTAAATGACTCAGATAATTAATTTGAGGCTGATCAATCTCCAGTCTTGGGATAAGGTCCAGAGATAACGATTTTTCAATAATGTTGATTGAAATGCATCTATTCCGTCT
>NC_046659.1:3967766-3970155 GCF_010883055.1 Belonocnema kinseyi | reverse complement strand
CCCTAATCGCTGTAAGTAAATGTAGGTAATGACAATTTAGAGTTTACGCATGTAATATTTCATTCACTTTATTTAAAACATATCCTGTCTATTTATAACATAAATTTTGTATGCAGTAAAAATAAGCGTTAAGCACCATTCAATCTTCGCCCACTGGAAGCGCAGAATATTATTACTATTTTATAGCATTTCTTACTCAGCAGCCATTTCATAATGTTATTGGCACAGAAAAAAAATGACGTTTACTTCTCAGTTCACATGTCTCACTTCATTATTACTTAAACACTTTTATTATTTGTAATTAATATATAACATAACCTATATTGTTTTGACACTTGTATCCATTTGAAGTTTTGAACGCAACCACGGATACTATGATAAACTTGATCCGAAAATGCACAGACTTGACCGAATGGCCGATCCGAATGCAATTCGGGTAACATTCAAGTCGCCATGCATGTAAGCCCCAGCGTGTCCTGGTACACACGAATTCCGCTCACGGTTAGGATTTTACCTGCAAGCTTTCGAGCCCTCTTTATCTTCTTTCTGAATTTCGCTTACGGTACAATTTAGGTGGGCGCACAAGAACTCCGCCCATTTAAAATTTTAGATTTGAGTGCTCCTCTTCTTCTACTTTGCTATACTGACATGAACTTTCCTAGATTCATCTTTGCACATCTACTTTTATGTAGGGATTTTTTTTCCAATTATGAATTTATTTTGAATATCCGACAATTTTGTATGTAAGAACAAAAAAACCTTTACATAAATAATTACACATCTTGACCATTTTCCCAAGCAGAGACTCTATATTCTTAGCAAAACCAACTAAAAATGCATTTTAAATTACTCTGTTTTTATACTTTACTAATAGATAAGGATGTTTAATTCTTTAAACAATTTTTTTTCACTGACTCCTTATACCTGGAAGCCTTACGGTTGATAAAATCTTTTTGGTTGAAAATTCAACTGTTTTGTTGAAAATCTGTCTTTTTTTCAAAAATAATTTATGATTTGAAATGATTTCCTAAAGTTTCGAAACATAATATAAAATATTTCAAAGCAACATTTTTCATTTTTACAACATTACAACATATTTTAAACAATTTTAGTAAGTTAAAGGGATACATAGAATGAAGCCAAATTGATATTTTTTAATATTTTGGACCTAAAAGTGAGATATATTTTTTAGTTGATTCTCTATTTATTAATTATTGAAGATTTATTACAGATAACCACCATAAATATTAGTTGTTTTAATACTAAATGAATTTTACATTGACTATGACATATGCAGATGTAATTACATCTTAAATGTAATAATAAGAAATTAAAATATTTTTTTGTAATCATTATTTAATAATTAAATATTATTTAATGCTAATGCCGAAGAAATTAAAAATTATGTCTAAAAGAATTGTTTATCAATTAGAATACCAAAACAGTTGACCAAAGATATGTTTATAAAAACTAATCACTGTCATGTTAACCATATTATGAACTATTAACCCGTATAATGTCTAAATATATTGTCTGTATAATTAACTGAAGAGGGACACCATCATATGCCGAAATGTCTTAAACAATTGTAATCTGAATTAATTAATTTTTACTGGGCACCATAAATTATTATAAATTAGACTTGAAAGAGATCCGAACTTTAAAGAATGACAGAACTGTATGGCTTAGTGCCTTTATTCATTAAATCTAGAAGAAAACTTTAAAAACGAAACACCAAAAAATATGTTTCCAAAAATCAGGAAGATGGAGAGAAAGTAGAGTCAATCGTTGTCACCACTCGCTTCATATACTATACTGTATATAGACATGTCTTATATAATTAAATATGCACTTTATCATTTGAATTTATAAATAAAATATTTAATGAACTATTTAATGACATGGTAAAATATTGATACTTATTATTAATTATCAAGATATTACGGAAATAAAGTTTATTTTTTCATGCATTTGGTTCATTGTTTTCCCCTCAGCTTTCATAGAAGTGAAGTTAGCTGATGGCCGAAGTGAAAATGCCTAATGTGTTGTTACAGATTTATTTTACAATCTAATAAATTTGCAAAACGTGATTTGAAATGTATTCTAATGGGATGGGCATTTTTAAACCTCTTGAGCGGAGTTCGTGCTTACCAAAACTACCTACTTTTGACCCGAGCGCAGAGCTGCCAGATCGTGGATGGAAATTACCCCCACCATACCTACCGTTTGGGGGCCGCAAAACAGAAAGTGCATGATTACCACTGTGAGTTCGTATGTAAGCCGAAAATGCATGATTCGACCTCGGAGTTCTGCTGTACGATGATTGCCGATCTGAAGGCTTCGGAAGACTTCGGTGGTCTTCTATTTATATCTTGCTCCCCATTTGAAA
>NC_046659.1:3963423-3967666 GCF_010883055.1 Belonocnema kinseyi | reverse complement strand
GGGAGCTCTTCTTAATATTTTGACACCAAAATCATGTCGATACACCTTACCGACTGCGAGTAAAGCCACCCACGCTTTAACTTGACAGACTGTAGATAAATTTTTAAGCACAGAAGTAAATGCACAAACAACAAGAGGAATATTCTAATAACGAAATGAATTTTTTACCAATGAAATTAGTTTTCTCTAAAAACGACGAATTTTGAAGCAAACACGAAAGCAATTTTCAACTTTAGAAATGAATGTACAAACATAAAGAATAATATTCTTATAAAAAAGACGAATATTCAACAAAATACATGAATTTTCCACCACACAGTTGAATTTTTAACTAAAAAAGAAAGTGTTAAAAAAAAGTTTAATTTCCAGCCAAAAATGGAATAGTTAGATTTTCAGTAAAAATATTATTATTATCCGAAAAAAGAAGTTATAACAAAATATTAAAATATTCAAAAAGAACAAAATTAATTTCCAACGAAAGAGTGGAATTTATAACCCAAGAACTGAATTCTTAATAAAAATAGATAAATTTTCAAAAAAATGAAACAGTTAGGTTTTCAGTTCAAAAATCAATTTTCAATCAAAAAGGCTTTTTAAGTACAAAAAGAAAATAATATCAACTTTAAAAAAAATTTGCATGTCAAAATGAAGTACTTTAACGGAACAAATGATTTTTTTTGGTAAAAACTTTGAATTTTCAAACTAAATATATGAATTTCTAACAAGAAAGTTCGTTTTAAACCAAATAAAAAAATTTTCAACAAAAAAAGATGAAACCTCAATCAAAAAAATGTAATACTAGAAGTTTTAAACTAAAAAGGAATGTATTCAGTAGAAAAGAGTTAGGCTTTCTTAATTGTTTCTATTAATAATTCAGTTCGCGTTGGAGGCGAATAACGAGAAAATTTTTTTAAAATAAACATTAAAATTCATTGTTATGATATCGACTAATGTAGTGAACTCGTTTTTTGTCGATAGAATGATGATTTTTAATCTACTTATTTAAACTTTTTTTATAGAAACAGAATACACATTTTGGTTGAAAATTCTTTCTTTTTTTTGTATGTAATTCTTGTGGTGAAATTTAATTTTTTCCACTAAAACCTTGAGCATAAAATGGAATTTTGAATTAAAAAGTGTGTTTTTTCAGGGGAACGTTCGTCATTTTGGTAGGAACTTTTCCTTCTTGTTTGAAAACTGATATTTTTAGTTAAAAATAATGATGATTTTGTTAAAAAAAAATTTTTCAGCTGAAAATTCAACTATTCCCTTCCTGGTTGAAATATCTTTTGCAGTTAACACATTCAACTATCTGGTTAAATTTTTTTTGGTTAATTCGTAATTTTAAAATTATTTCTTGATTGAATATGTTACGATGGCATTTATGGTTGATAACTACCTATTTTATAGATTATTCGTTTTTTTGAAAATTAATTTGTTTGAAACTACGTCTTTTTTTAAAAAAATGTTTGTTTGAAAATTACTTTCCCTGATTAAAAAATCATTGTTTTTTGGTTGAAAGAGAATTTTGCTTTAGTGGAAATTCCGGCTTTTTAGTAAAAATTGATTTGTTTTGAAAATTCTTCTTTCCATTTTCAAATTAATTTTTTTTGCTTTTTCATTAATTTTTTTTTTGCTAAACATGTATTAATTCAATTTTTTTTACATTTATCTTTTTTCATTCAAATTCAAGTATGTATATGGTTAAAAATCCATCTAATTGGTAGAGTATTATTCTTGTTGTTTGTGTATTTACTTCATTGTTCAAACTTCTAATCTGTAGTAAATTCGATTGTTTTCTTTTTGTTCAAAATTAAATTTTGAATTTAAAATTCGACTGTTAAATTTTTTGTTAAAAATTATATTTTTCAGTTGAAAATTCATTATTTCCGTTGAAAATTAAATTTTTCTAATTGAAAATGAACTATTACATGTTTGGTTAAATACTTATTTTTTTAGTTTTAATATTAATTTTCAAGTTAAAAATTTGACAATTTTATTGATTTTTTTACCATTAATTCTTTTCAGTTGAAAATTCTTATTTTATAGTAGAATATTATTATTTTTGTTTGAAAATTCATCTATTTTGTTTAAAAAATTCATTCTTTTGGAATATTATTTAAAACCTTTATTGAAAATTCGATTCTTTTTGGTTGAAAAAACATTTTTTAATACCTAAATTTTAACTGTATCATTTTTGATTTAAAATTGATCTTTTCTAGTTGAAAATTTATATATTTTTTCGTTAAATATTGAACTATTGTGTTACATTTTTTTGCTTAAAAATGGACTGCTTTCAGTCATTTAAAGTTCATGCTTTTTTTTAAATTAAATTATTCTTCGTGTTTCGAAAATTATCTGTTTTGGTTAAAAATAATTTATTTTGTATTTTTGAAAATTCTAATATTTTGTTGAAAATTAATTTTTGGAATTAAAAAATTTAACTGTATCATTATCGGTTAAAATGTATTTTTTAATTAAAAAATTTGTTGTTTTTTTTGTAAGAAAACTGATCTTTCTCAGTTAAAAATGTATATTTTTTTGTAAAAATTTATTCTTCTTGTTTAAAGTTCATCTATTTTAATTAAGAATTCATTTCGTTTTTAAAAATCCACCTTTTTAGTGAAAATTCTTTTCTGTTGATATAAAATGATTTGTTTAGATAAAGATTAAACATTCCGATTTCCGTTAAAAATGTATCATTTTAGTAAAAAATTCAATTATATGGTGAAACTATTTTCTACTTCGCAACAAACGTAATGATTCTATGGTAACTCAGGATTTTAAAACCAGAATAAATTTGAGGAGCAGCTTATTAGATCGTTATTCGTGAAGTCGGGCGAGCTCGGATTCGTGTTCGCGCATTTTCGGCTTTACACGAGGCTGATCTTCGCAGTAGCCAAGTGGGGGGAATCTTCTCCCTTCATTCTTGCGTCGTTTTACCACTCGGCTAATTCTTAGGACGTTTTTGCTCTCGTGTGTTTTTACTTCTCTTTTTCGCAACTTTTTTTTTAGTTCGAATTTGCTCTGAGCGTGTCAATTAATAAAGTCATTAGGGAGTGTTTTTATTTTAGAAAATACTTTCTCTGGACGTCATCTCAAAATTTCGTTTGATCAATTGATAATAAATATAAGACAACCTCCAATTGAAAAGATAACATCTGAAATAAAATTTACAGAATTGCTGTCTTCATTTCTACAAACATAATTTAAAGTTGAACATTGGTCTCAAACAAATACATTTAAATTACATTTGGAGTAGCTTCGAATTACACTCAAACATTCTTATTTTCTGATAAGATACTAATAATTTATGAATTTAATTTTCAGACCTGATAAAATAGATAATTATAGAATAATTTCTAAAAAAATTGGAATAAAAATTCCGACCTAAAATTTCGCTTCTGCATTTCTTTCCGATACACTACTATCCTTAGAGATTTTTAAATTTATTTCAGTTGTTGATCAAACGAAATTTTGAGATGAGGTCCGGAGAAAACATTTTCGAAAATAAAAAAATCCCCAAAAACTTTATTAATTCAAATTTAAGCTAGTCAAATTGCTTCGAGATTTTTTTTTGATACAGCAATACCCTCAAAATTACTTAAAATTGATTTTAGGTGCTGATCAAATGCCAATTTGGGAATCAGATCCAGACATAGCAAATTCGAGAGTAGAATAATTATTTATAAAAAATTGAGATGAGGTCTAGAGAAAACATTTTCGAAAATAAAATTGTCCCTAAAAACTTTAATTATTATAATCCGGGCTAGACAAATTGCTTCGAGATTTTTTTTTATACACCGATACCCACAAAGTTACTGAAAATTGATTTTAGGTGCTGATCAAATGCCAATTTGTAAATCTGATCCAGATATAGCAAGTTCGAAAATATAATAATTAAAAAAAAACTGGAATGTACATTCCTGTCTAAAATTACTCTTCTAGATTTATTACTAATACAATTCTATCGCCAACAAGTGGTTAATTTATTTTATTGGCTGCTCAAACCACATTTTGAGATGAGGTCCAGAGAAAACATTTTCGAAAATAAAAAAGTCCCTAAAAACTTTATTAATCATAATCCAGGCTGGTAAAATTGCTTCGACATTTTTTTTAATACGCCTATTCGAATTAAATCACTCAGATAATTAATTTGAGGCTGATCAATCTCCAGTCTTGGGATAAGGTCCAGAGATAACGATTTTTCAATAATGTTGATTGAAATGCATCTATTCCGTCT
>NC_046659.1:3961341-3963323 GCF_010883055.1 Belonocnema kinseyi | reverse complement strand
CCCTAATCGCTGTAAGTAAATGTAGGTAATGACAATTTAGAGTTTACGCATGTAATATTTCATTCACTTTATTTAAAACATATCCTGTCTATTTATAACATACCATTTTTATGCCATGGACGTGCAGAATATTATTACTATTTTATAGTATTTGTCAGTCAGCAGCCACTCCATAATGCTATTTGCACAGAAAAAAATGACGTTTACTTCTCAGTTCACATGTCTCACTTCATTATTACTTAAACCCTTTTATTATTTGTACTTACTATATAACATAACCTATATTGCTTTGACACTTGTATCCATTTGGAGTTTCGAATGTAACCACGGTAACTATGATAAGCTTGATCCAAAGATGCACGGACTTGACCGAATGGCCGATCCGAATGCAAATTTTGATTTTGATTTTGCCCGGTGCGGGTGCTAATCTGAAAAATTGCACCCGCTTCCAGCAAAAGCGCGGTAAAATTTCGGCCACAACCACGTCTCACAACCGTGAGATAGGTGGTTACAGTCAGTAAAGGAATCAATACGACGATCCAGCAAAAGCCTCGTGCACCCTAAGAACACGGAGCGACCCAAGGACAACCGCTTGGCACCTCCAAGAGCGCCGATGATAAGGACGATCAGTTTAACAGGATATTCCGGGTACAATCGTTGCAACTCCCTTATAAGGTCTCGATACCTCTCTTTCTTTTTATTCTCCTTGGCTATGATGTTTTTGTCAGCTGGTGCCGAAAATTCGATAACGATCATGGTTCGCTTCTCGAAATCAAGAAGAAACATGTCAGGTCGCGAGTGAGCAACATAAACAATTGTCGAGAATATAAAGTTCCAGTATATGCGACACTTCCCATTCTCGACAATTGACTCAATTTCCCTAGGAGCATTTAGAGGAGCGATATTAAGGTGCATGCCGTAAGAGTGACAGAGATGGTAATAAAGCACTCTTAGTGCCGCATTTTGATTTTGAATGTAGGTCGTTCCCGCGTGAGTTGGACAACTAGATAGTATGTGAGCTAAATGCTCGGGGTGTGCACGGCACGCCCTGCAGCTATCATCGGGAATGTGTTGGCTCAAAATGTGGCGACGGTATGTTAAGGTGGAAATGACACCGTCTTGGCATGCAAAAATGAAACCCTCTGTACCAGACTTCAATAAGGGCGATTTAAGGAAAGCAAACGTTAGCTCACAAGACATTGACTGATCCTTCACATTTCTGTGGAAGACACCGTGCATCCTCTTATCGAGGAGCTGTTCACGAAAGTTTTTCTCTTGTGCTTTCTTAATCCGGGCTTTCAGGAGTGAGTACTCTAGATAGATAAGATTTGATGCATTTTGCTCACCCCTAATACTGAAGTCAAGTCCGAGTGTTTTAGCAGCCTCCTCCGCTGCTTTGTACAGAAATGCTCCTTTTCCCACTTCTTCGTGATTCCTGACCATTTTAAGAAGAGGGTCTCTTCCATTTGCAACTCTATGTGCTGTACCCAGAATAATCCTGATGTGAAGGCATTCAAGACTCAATATTCCGCGACCCCCTTGACGGCGTGAGATGTACAGTCGCGGAACGGAAGACTTAAGATGGATGCTTTTGTTCATGTGCATAACCTTTCTTGTCCCGATATCAATAGATCTGAGCTCGTTCTTCGTCCATGGAACTACTCCAAATGAATAGAGTAGTACCGGGACGGCAAGCATGTTCGTCGCAGATACTTTGTTCCTCGCCGACAGTTCGGAAGACCAAATTTGTCGGATGAGACGTTTATATTTGCTTCGGAGAGTATCCTTTATAGATGTCACATCCTGAATGCGGCTCTGTGGCACACCCAGGTATATATAAGTCTCTCCAGCGCAAAGGTGTCGTCTGGCGCTTCTATCAGCGAGCTCAGGATCTTCAGGGATGCCATTAAGTTTTCCTCGCTTCAAATAAACCTTGGCGAATTTGTCTAACCCAAATTCTATTCCAATTTCCTTAGTATATC
>NC_046659.1:3959272-3961241 GCF_010883055.1 Belonocnema kinseyi | reverse complement strand
ATAGTGGCAATAATGTAAGGCAAAAGAGGAGTGGGCTCATGGTGTCACCCTGAAAGACACCTCTCTGAAACGTGACCTTGTTAGTTGTCACACGATTTTTTCTACATGAGATGGTAAATCTGGTTTTCCAAAGCGGCATCAATCTCTCTATGCACCCAACTATTTGCGGATGAACCTTTAAGATTTCCAAAAGACAGATGATAAGTCTATGGGATGTCGAATCGAAAGCTTTCCGATAATCAATCCAGGCCATCGATAGGTCACGCTGGTAGAATGCTGCATCTTTGCAAACACATCTATCTATGAGCAGGTTCTCCCGACGTCCGGCTACGCCTTTCTTTGAGCCTCTTTGTTCATACATTTCTTGCCACCCAGGTTTAATTGCCCGAACAATCCTATCATTTAGGATAGCTGTGAATATCTTATAAAGCGTGTTCAGACAAGTTATTGGCCTGTAGTTCTTCGGGTCAGCTAAGTTGCCTATTTTCGGCAGGAGTATTGTGTGCCCTTCCACCAACCACTCTGGAATCGGCTCTTCCGACTTCAAATATGAGGTGAAAATACTGGCCAATGCTGATGGGTTGAAGGAAACTTCTTCCACCAGAAGGTTTTAATACAATCTGGTCCCGGTGCGGAATAGTTCTTCATCCCTCTTAATACTTTTTTCACCTCCTCGGTAGTGATGGGTGGGCATTCTTTATCAGATGTTATGAGGGCAACACATAACTCCTTGAAGCTATTTATATTTTCTGAGTCTTCGTCCAGTCTATGCTGAACTTCGTAGACTTCTCTCCAAAATACTTCGACCTACTCTGGTTTTGGTGGGTGTTCGACAGTGACTGGAGGGTCTTGGAAGAGTCGAGATGGGTCAGAGAGAAACTGTTGATTTTCTCTGACCCACCTCTCTCTCCGCTCTAGACTTCTCTTAGCAACAGATAGTATGCGTATTCTCTCAACAATATGCTGCCTGATGGTCAGCAGCTTTGACTTGTTAAGTGTGTGATAACGGGTCCGGAGTTCGCGCGCGAACTTTCGAACCTTGTCGGTAAAATTGCTGCCAGATGTGATGTAGTCAATCACACATTGAATGCGGGACGCGTACTGTCTTGCCCAGCCTATCTTTATGGCAAGTTGATGCATTCGTGTTGTGGTCTTATGATCAGCCGCTGGTTTTGTTTTACGGTTCGCATCGGCCAAAGCTCTCGCTGCATTATACACACAATAATTGATAGCCCAGAGTTCGGATTCACCGGAAAAATGTCCACGAAGCTCGTTATCCATTTCAGCCAGATCTTTAGGCTTGAGAGAAACCTTGTTGTTGATGTTTCTCCGGGTCGTAGAGCATCGCTTTTCATCTATTGGATGCCTGCCCGCGGTTGGTCTTAGTGTCGCCTCTCTTTCTTTGTTGCCGGCTTGTTCCAGCTGTGGTAGAGTAGGCGTTCCGCTTACATAGCCCCTTTTACGGAGTAGTTCAGCATGGTTTCGCAGACGTTGCTGCGAAAAGTGCGATAGCTCCGGGTGTTTCTCGCACCACAGAGCATGCAGCCGTGCCATGTAACCCCGTTCGCGGGCCACACTCGCATCGTAGCACTCTAGCAAGTCGTGATTCTGTTGCTACGTCCACCCAAAGGTCGCGAGATCCCGCCGATCCATCGAATTGAATCCATTTTCATTGGCTCCCCCAGCTCTAGATTGTTTGGCATTGTTGGCCGACCCATTGTCGGGAGCCCTGCGCGTTCTTTTGTTTTGAACCGCACTTACTACAACTATGTTTGGTATTGTCATTGTTGTTCCCACGAGAAGCTAGGGTAAGGGGTGCGTCCATCCTTGTAGAGCCCCGCATGCAAGGATAAGGCTGCGTACTTTGAGAGGTCACCCGGCATCCCAGAGTCACCGTTCTAGATACTTCACCCGAGGACGCGTTCGGTGGCTTTATCATAGGCCCTTCGGTTTGATTCTAGAGGAATCA
>NC_046659.1:3953777-3959172 GCF_010883055.1 Belonocnema kinseyi | reverse complement strand
ACATACATGCCATAAAATCCCTTGAAATCACTAAATCTCGTGTAGAAAATGCCCTAATAGTCCCTAATAATATTGGGACTTTGCTCGGGGCCCCAACGGCTTACCCTTATCAGGGTTGCCCCCGTCAGGGCCTATTATGGTCTGAATATGGCAACCCTTTGAATTGAGATGACTTCCATTATAAGCCCCCTCTTGTGGTCTTGGACAGGATCGCTTTAGGCCCTAAATAATTTGCATGATCAAAACAAAAATTTTCTATATACGAAAAAAAAATTTGAAAACTCTGGCATGCTAACTCATTCGTTCTAACTGTGTGCCACGCAATATAAACTTTTGAACCATTTTTTCAAAATTTCAGACTATTTTTGGAAATCGATGAAAATTTTAATGAATTATTGTTGTCGTGTTAAATTGATAGCGATAAGTACTCAGATTAAAATAAACCTTTTGGTAGATTAGCAAAAAAGGAACGTTGTGAATGACGTTTATAGATTAGGTCATTGTCTCACACGCGTGCCACATGTGAAAAAATGATGATAATATTTATTCAACTTTAATCATAGGAATTATATTTTATTTGTGCGAATTATCTAAAAGGATTTTATTCAATTATTTTCATAAAGAGACATTATTCGTCATTTACTTTGAAAGATAAAGTGTATTTTTTATCACTATCAACTTCGCTGATAGCTGGAACTATCAATTTCATGGAATATTGCATATAGATTCAAAAATATGGACTTAACCTATAAATAAATAGGTTACTTTACACGCAGAAAATAGAAATGTAAAATTTACTTATCGAGAATTGTAAAGGGTTTCTTTTGTAACCGTAACAGTATAAACTGCTCTTAATAAGAGGGTCAAAATGTCAAAATCACTTAGTATTTTGTAAATATCACAATGAAATTAAGGTTAATATAACGGTTATTCTTAAAATTTTTTAAAATCATGTCAAATAATTTGGAATCATCAAAAACTTGTAGACCGCAAAGGGAAATTAAGGAATATGTCAAAATATTGGTGAATATTTAGGGATATTTCGGAATATCAAAAATATTTAAGATTATAAAGTATATCAAGAATATCAAGAATATCTAGGAGTATTGAAAGAATACGAACATGTTACATCCGACTCTTTGGTATATATTTAAAACCATCGGCGATCTTATTAATAGTGGTTACAAGTAAACTGTAACCAACGTCGGTTTTGTGGCGAATAACGTATAAATAACAATCATCGCTGACCAAATCCATTTGAAATCAGGCAGGGCCCGAAAATTCAAACCGTAGAATCTCTCGAGGGCAAAATATGTTGTTTTTTAGAGGAAATTATACTTTTTCCATATTTTCAAAATTCGAAGAGAATGAATAACAAAATTTTCTTAAAAACCTTACCCTTTTTATTGTTTTAAATGTATTATTATAAAGTTTCTACTGATAAAAGAAAGGAATCTGAGCAGCATTATGCATGCTAAAACCATTTTTTATGCCGGGGAATTTTTCTTTTCTAAAAATGTAGTTTTTGAATTTTTTTTGTAAACTATGACAAACATGGTAAAAGAAAAAGAGGCGTTTTTCATAGAACTTTTTCAGACGTGCAAATCTTTATTTTAACATTTTTTCGTATCTATCATTGTTTCCAAGAAAAAGTAGAAAATTAGATTGTAACAAAAAAGAATTCTCCTTGCTTCAAAAGTTATTGAGCAAGCATAAAACTTATAAGATATCTTCATTATAAAATTACAAGTTCAAAAAAATATTGACAAGAAATTTAAAGATGGTTTTTTAAGAAAATCGTTTTTAATTTTTTCAGAGACAAAATTCAAATACGCATAACTTTTTAGAAAAAATTCTGTTTGAAAATCAGAAAAATGCGTATCGTCTTATTTTCTTCCAATAACAACATATTTCGCTTTCGAGAGATTCTGCGATTTCAAGTCCCTGTCTGATTTGAAATGGATTCGGTCCCCCTGAATACTTTGTCCGCTCGAAGGTGTTTTATAAAGAAGCAGTCGTGAAGCTTTTTAGCAAGTTTATGAATACAATAATTTTTCAGATACTCACTCGTACTCCTTCAATTCGATTCAATATTATTATTAATATTCCTTACTAATAAACTTCGTACTTTAAAACCGTTAAACATTAAACAAATGCTTTCTCTGGGGCGAGGGACGCGGGGAATTTCGCTACCTTCGCGCAGTAGGGACTTACAGCGCTACATTTTATAGAGCGAAGGTCTATAAATCTTATATTGAAGTACTTCACAAACACTCGATACCTCGAATCGAGTTTTTATGAGATATTCCATCATGTTTTCAAGACTTTTGCTATAAATTTAACAGAATTGAGGTATCTAGACCTTATAGTTATATGGTCACAAACTCGCAATACCTCAAACGTGATTTCTACGAAAGTTTTCAACGTTTTTTCATGAATTTCTCCATATATTTTATTAACATTTTTAAATCGGAGTTCCATATAAAGTTAACAGAACTCTTGTAGAGTTATTCCACATTGGTTTTACATTAAATCTTGAAAGTTATACAAAATCTTTGACATTTGTTCAAGATTCGCTGTTATCCCCGACTATAGAATTAATTCAGGAAAGATTAATGCACTTTTTTCCTTGTAAAAGAATTAAATCTATGTAATTATCACCTTCCGGCACTTTCTCCTTTAATAAAAAAGGAAAAACTCTGATCAAGCACCACGTCTGGATTGCCTTTTGACTAAGACTGTGATCACTGATGTTTGGAGTATTCACAACAGTAAAATTTGCGGAGGGCTTGTTTTTTCTTTCTCTATACCCATACTGAAACGATGTGATTTGTCGGCCTAAATATGAGAGATTAAATAAACGCGCTTCATATACATAATAGTTTATTACCAATTTAAGAACCATACGTATTACTCTACATTAAAAGTCATGCATTATATCGAAAAATTTTTTACGCGAAATATGGTAATACCTCGAGGAATTCAGAGCTGATTCAATAGAACCTCCGGTTCCAGTTCTGATATGTTAACCTGTCAGAACTAGAACCGGAGGTTCTAATGAATCAGCACTCGATATAATGCATGACTTTCAATGTATAATTGAATTGCAGCTATAGTTGCTGCCCTTTTAATTTGGTCAATATGACGATTAAGCATTTCTTTGGTTCTTTCTTCTCTTGCTCTTAAATCTCCAGCATGAAGCTGCTCTCGAGAAATGAGGCACATTCAGCAAAACTTATTAGCCGATGGTCCAAGAAGTCTAAACACTTCATACACTGCAAGAGTGTCTCCACAAAATCCCGCGATGCTAGCACGAAGAACAAAGTCCACATCGCTTACTCTAACTGTTACGCCTTCGTCAGATTCTAACTTTTCAGATCGCATAGAAACTCCCTCAAGACTCGTCGAAATCCGCATTTCTTCACGTCTTCAGTATAACACACAAACAAAACCCCAGGATATCCAGGGTAACCCTGGGACGTTTACGGGATATTCAAATGTCCCAAGTGGGATATAGAAAATTAATTTATATCCTACTTGGGACATTTGAATATCCCATAAACGTCCCAGGGTTACTCTGGATATCCTGGGGTTATCCCTGGCATGTCCAAATTTCCTCTTTGCGGGATATCCGACGGGTTATCTCTGGGATATCCTTGGGACAAACTGGGAGATAAACGGGATTAAATGAGATATCCCAGTATATCCTATTGCTGTAAGGGTAACCCCAAAATTCAATTGCCTCAGTACTGCACAAATACTGGCATGGAATCTTTTTTAGTGTTAGTAAAATGAGGAGCTTGTATTTTGAGGTTAGACCTAGAGCCCAACAAATTTTAAACCTAAACCAATTGATTTATGTTTTTGAAGTTTTTTGAAAACTCTAATCTCGATTTTTATAGGAATTTGACCAATTCGATCACATTCGTCAACAAAAACAAAGACTTGAATTCACGATTTGTGAAGTCGTAGACATAACCTGTAAAATCTCTATTGGTTTAACGTGACTATTTTACAAGAACTGGTAGTATTTTTAAATCATTAGAAATAGACCAGCTTGGCTGACATCGTTTATAACCTAAGATTAAAAGTGTACTAGTTTAGGTAAGAAGTGCAATTATTTCTTTTTAAATTAGATTACGCCAGTGGCGGATTGGCATGGGTGCGCAAACGAGGTTCCCCGCTGTGCCTCCTTGGTTGGCACCCCCTAAGCCATGCCAAGGTGCCCCAAAAAATTATATTGTTCAAACAAATCAATATATATCAGGAATATTCTTGTCATTAACTATATTATGGAATTTTGAATTCATTTGTTTCCGATGCAATTCAAAATATAAACATTTATTGATTACAAATTTATGGTACATCTAAATGCATTTTTGGTGGGTGCCAGCTAATATATTGATTTTTTTACATGTGTTAACTTTTGATGGCGCATATACGTACCTTGAGGAAATTTCCAGATCAACTTATTTATGTAAAAATTATGACTCAATTTTCGCTCACAAATATAAAATGGGGCAACTCATTTAATTTATTACACAATCTCGACTAATTATCGGTTTATTTAATTATTGTTAAGTTTAAACTCAATTTTTATATAAAAATGCCTACTTCAAAGTGGGCACACAAGTCCTAAGCTTGTCCTATACACGTCTTTCGGTGTACATCTTAAGGACCTTTTAAAGACATTAAAAGATCCAAAGGGTGTCTTAAAGACGTCAAATCATATGAGATAGAGGTACATTCTAAGAACGTCCTTAGGACGTCCCGGTGCCCAGTGGGTTATTAGCCGACATTTTTTTAACAAGTTATTAGCTTACATTTCAAGAGTTCGGATCAAAGGATATATTTCATTATTTTGGAAATTGTAAAATATTATAATTTTAGCATTTTTCTTAACTTTTAATGTTGTTATTATGCATTACTTATTTAAATCAAGGCTTAAATCTTCGCGGCAAAATACTTGAAAACTTGCAGTCTATGGTGTGATAAGTTTTTCATTTCTGGAAAATAATATGAAACATGAAACAAATTAACAATTGAACTTTTGGTTCTTGCACTTCACGCTCGATAATGTATTTATTCCACGCTGCATGCTCGGTCGTTGTACTTCCCCACATTTGTGCACAAAATTTTTTTAATTACAGGTCAAAAATCGACAAAACTGTAATTTGGTTATTGCAAATTATCTTTTGTTAAAATTCCTTAGGTTTTAACGAACACTTTCTCATTACATATCTCGTGCTTCGCCCTCGATTTTTCCCAAAATGCGAACTTTTCTACATTAAATTCAAGTTAAAGCGTGGGTGGCTTTACTCGCAGTCGGTAAGGTGTATCAACATGATTTTGGTGTCAAAATATTAAGAAGAGCTCCCTCTTTCATGCTTTTTGA
>NC_046659.1:3945311-3953677 GCF_010883055.1 Belonocnema kinseyi | reverse complement strand
CCCCCCCCTGCTTTCTGTCACTTGTTTTCCAACAAAAAAAAATGTTTAAAAATATCGCGATTTTCACAAAAAAGAAGACAAACACATCCTTACGGGTGATTGAAAATAAATACAGAGCCTATCCATTACAGTTTGCAGTTTGAATCGCTTTAATATCTATATTAGAACTAAAGATAATATAGTTGCAAATTTTTGTACTTTTAAGCAACAATTTTTTTTTTTAATTTCTCAACTGCAACTGGTTCACAACAATTTTCCTCATACTCGTGAATTTTTTCAAATTTTTCCCGTCGCCCCTTGTATAAGAAATAATGCTCTAAGCTTGACTGTTCTTAAATGTACCCGAAAATCCTTACTTTCTTTTACATTTTTCAGTCTGCTAAGCGCAACAATGTTTTTACATAAAGGCCTTCAGGCTCATTTACGTAGAACACTTTCAGCTTTTATACGACTGTTTTTTTGTTGCTCTAGCATTTTTTCTGATTGAGTTGTTAAGCTTCAAAGGCAGATGCCTATAGTTTTCTCGCCGATAGTATATACTTATCTCCCTGTGCCGGTTGGAAGGCTGTTTAATTTAAATTACGTTATTTCTAAATTATTCCAGTCAAGAGAATTAGTCTATAGAAAACACATTTTCGAAGTTTTAATATTTTATTTATGTAGGCTTAAAGCACCATATTGGTCATCAGCAAGTAAATTAATTTACTTTAATTCTATTTCTTCAAAAAAATAATGTTTTGCAATGTTTTGTAATCAATGGATTCGATTATTTACATTGATCAGGACGCACTTGGATCAATCAATTTGTTCATACATGAATCAAACACAGAAAAAACTGAAGTTAAATTTTGTTGCATGTAAAATTTCCCGCTGTTAAAGTTTATATGCTATTTGGCGAAAGTTTATCCTACGATGGAATAAAATCCGTCGTCTGCTACAACGTCGTTAGCAGCAATGGGAAAACAGCAATGTACGAGTGAATTCGAGCTATAAATCGGAACACTAGATTTAAAACGACACAGAAAAAACAAAGGTTAAAATTTGTTTTAGGTAAGACTTGCAGCGGTTAAAAATTAAAAATATTTCGGCAAAAGTTTCACTGATGTTAGGAGAATAATTCTGATCTCGTCTACTGCGTGACGCGGAAATTTACTTAATACCATTTAGCAAAAAGAGCAAAAAGCAACTGACAGATGGGAATCACTGGTTCTCTCCAATTTAATGAAGTTTAACGATGATAGATAGCGCTGGCGTCACAATCCTCGCTACATCTCGAATAAAAATGGAGAGATTATAAGACGAAAGATTATCCAGGCAAGCTTAAAAATCAAAAATTATCTTCGATTCATGTAAAGTTAATTCGGCCAGGTTAATTTTTGTTGCGGTGAATCTTTCACCCGGAATCGATGTAAACTTTATCTTTCGTTTTTTTATGAGTCTTTAGGTTTATTTGAATCAAAGAAATAATTATTTAATTTGAAAGAATATTAAGTAGGTTAAAAATATACTTATTTGCTACAAAGAGTTGATGCATATATGCCCATGTAACATTTCTTTAGAATAATAAAATATTGTGTTTATATGAATATTATTTCTTTAGTTGTTGGAAAAGTTTAATTCGATTAGGAAAATTAAATTATTCATGACAAATAAACACTTACTTTAACGAAATAAATAATTTGTTAATTTAAACTTTATTATTAAATTGGCTGGAAGAAAATTTTCTTTCAATTTAGAACACGGAGGAGACTATTCCAAACAAATATTTTACTTAGATAAATTTATGTGCATTCAACAGAAAGGAATATATTTTATTGATGAATGTTAACGTGACTTTTTGAATGGACACTTCTTCAGATTAAACAAATATGTTATTGAATTCAATATCCGTGTTTTGGATTTGAAAATATTTCTTTGGCATTTATGGTACAGTTCTATTTAGGTATATCAGTGGAATATTCTTTTTCTTCAGATATTCAAAAATTTGATGCGAGGAAATAGTTTTTTGAGCCTAAAAAACATTTGCTTGACTTCAAAATAGATTTCTTTCCATCCATTCGCAAATTCTCAGTGCCGAAAAATATCTATGCCCACCCATGGTGCATTCATTTGGAATAATGAGTCGTTTATTTGCAGGGTGTCTACTGCGTGAGAATTTAAGGAAATCCGGGAATTGAACACTCGTCGGGGAATCCGGCCGGGAGCCTGCTAAAAACTTCACGGTAAATTGGTCGGATCCCGGCTTGAATACTGGCCGGGATGCGGTCGGATAATCCGGCCACAAAGCGGTTAACAAATATTGCTTTAGGCGAGAAATTGGTAACTTGTTTTGTCTTTTAAGGCTCATCGTAAAGAATACGGTGAACTCTAAAGGTCAAAATAAGTTTAGCAATTCTGGCAAGGAAATTGGAGTAGAATTTCAACCACTCATAATAAAACCTCGTGGCAACTGTTTCACGTTGAAAAACACGTAGTGTTTTTAGGTTAGGAAGGTACACAGAAAAAAATGTATTCACAAGAGTATAATTAAATTAAAAATAATAATTATCCGCGAACTAAGTGGGGTTTCCAGGCTGATTACTAAGACAAGGTTGAATTTAATTACGGATCTCGATTTTACTTGCAAACTTCGAGGAAATGACGCGGCGTGAGTGCAATGTGCACCCTCGTTCAAAGCGTGAAATCGAAAATTAGTGAGTGTCTACGCAGTCGCCAGACGCAGAAGGGGATATACGTGGCAGTAAATTTGAAAGTGTGCAGACTAAAAATTCTCTGATAATAGTGAAAATTGTAACATTTCTGCTGACGGACATACCAATATTGATAACAGTTTTATTTAATAAGTTAAAACATTCAGGAAAATGTAATATTTCTCTAAAGAATTTAAAACAGCTTATTTCTGCTAATAATTCATCTATCATCCATGATTACGTCTTTGATAACATCACAGCTCTTAAAAAGTTTGTAATTTTGACAACAAAATTATCCTGGCCAGTAGTTCCCGATCGGCTCCCGACTTGTTGATTAGAGAAAAATGTAGCCCGACCGGTTCCTGTCCATGAAATCCAGCCAGGGGTAGCCCGGTAGCCCGGCCTGTGAATAAGCGATATTTCCTCCGCATAAAAATCCCCCAACGGGAACAGAAAAAGTACAAATCCTATTCCTCTCAATCGACTTAGTAAAATTTAACGAAATCATTTATTTAACCTATTTTTCATTATATAGTCTTTTTATAATTTATAAATTCGAAAAATATTCAAATTTATATTTATTTATACTTTTATCATTTATTTCAACGTCTTAAAAAATGCATTAAAGAAATCTATTTAAATGTGTGATTAAAAATAATTTTAACTCTAGAGAGGCGTACTTGACTTGATTAAAATTAAATTTTAAAATTTTTTATTCCGCATGAAGGAATCAAAACAATTTATTAAACATATATTTTGTGAACTTATTAGAAGGAATTAACTTATTTCAACAACTGGACACTTTTGGGGAATAGAAGACATCTCTGTGAAGTTATCTGTCGGTACAATTACAAGGAATTAAATATATTGAAAACACGTTCTCTTTTGGGGAATAGGAACCTACGCTGCGGCCGCTATGGAAATAGAAATAAATAAGTTTCTGAGATATCCTACTCTTATAATGACATTTCAGACAGATGGAAAAATCGCACATTCAAAATAATAGAATAACCTTCACTTTTACGCTGAAATCTGAAAATATTAATTTTTCTGTATTCAACGCTTTGTTACCGAGTGCCTTACTTTTCTCTTACTTAAAATTGAAATCCTCAAAAATTCTTTTAAAAAAAATCTTCCCGCTAGGCCGGCAAATTGTCATCGCGCACGGCTAGATCAGAAAACTCAGCGGCTATTTTTTACCAAAAATATAAATTTGTGGCTCTATTAGTTTTCGAGAAAACACGGCGGCGCTAGCTTACCGTCAACTCAGCGGTGCCCTCTACAAAAATCATTGAAAAATCATTAAGTTTAAAAAATGAGTAGGTTAGATTTTTTTCTATTTTCTTTATTTAAAATGTAGCATGAAAAACTTTAGTAAAATCTACTCTTATTTTAAAAAGCAACCCCCTGTGCTGTAAAAATGTATTTAAAAAAAGAAATTTTCAAGATGTGAAATACTTATAAAATATTAACACGGTATTTTTAAATGATAACTGAGGAGCAAAAGTATTTTTCACCCCAATATGATGCCAAGACTGATGCCAAAAATCGTACTCGTATACATTAACGGTTGGGATTTTTGTGCCTTTTACTTTTTCTCCAATGTCATATCAATCTCTTTTATAAAATTAGCCCTTATATAAAAAAAATACGCTGTAATGAAAACACGTATTGAAAAAAATTCGATATCTATTTACGCACATGGAATTAACTTATAAAATAGTAACATGGTACTTTTACGCATAATTATTTCTCGCCCCTAACCGTTACAAAAATAACCCCCGTAATGTATATTATTTTCCCGTCTATGTGTTTTTATTCACAAAATATAATTTGCCTTTTTCGATGCATATTTAATGCCTTTAAACAACTTCCAGCACAACAATTCTTAATGAGAAAAAAACCATTTTCATATAATGAACCATCTAAATTTTCAGAACGATTGAAAATTTGTTGAGAGCTGACTTTTTCTAAAATAATTTTTTCAAATAGTTATTAAAACTATTTTTAAAGATAAGTTGCAATAATTTTAAAACCCTGTAAAGCACTCGTGTTATTATTGATTCTGGGTATCTACATGTATGTTTTAAAATACATTTTGGCTTTTATCTGTGTAATAACCTATGAGAACCATTTGCGCAAATCACATTCACAAAAAAATACATCCCGTTCTGTACATAATTGTCACATAATACCAAGTCGCCGATTTATTATCTCATTGAAATATACAGATTCGTGGTGTTTCTACTCGTGAATATTCAAGATTTGAACTTGTGCGAATTCGATTTTATTAAGGTAGGTCGGTTTCTTGATTTTTCTTGCGGGTTAGCATGGTAATAATTCATATTTCAACTATCCCAGGAAACCGTCCCTAATGTGACATATGGCTAAGTTTGATTAGAAGAAATTTGAGAATGTTTTCGACTCTGCTACTATCGAAACTCCACAAATTTAGAATTTATCCAGGTAGATCAGTCACCTGGGTTTTCGACAGGCTCAATGCTCTAAGGAATGAAATTCAGTGTCCCCAAAAAAATACCGTTGGCTTTAAATTGGCCTGAATTTGATTGGTGGTAGACTGTACATTTTTGGACACCTACCTTAGTAAAAAGCCCATACAAGTTCAACCTCATCTACTCTTTAAAACTGAATCAGTGAAATCTGGACTGAATGAATCAGCAGTGTAAGTCTCCACTGAAAAATCAGGGGTTTTTATCTTGTCATTAGGTAAATCAGTGAAAATTTGCATAGAAAGATATCAGTGACCCTAGAAGGACTGATTCACCCAATGATTTTTTTCACTAATTAATTCGGTTGGAAACTCGTCATAAAAAATAATCACATATTATCTCAAATAGCATTTGTTTTATATTCCTTGCGAAATATCCACGGTCTGAACGGTTTAAAAAAATTATTATTTTATTTTATATTTCGGGTAAAAGCTATCACAGGGTTCCCATCCAGCCCCTTAACCCTGCTGTTGGGGGGGGGGGGCTATTGTTTCGGCCGAATCGAGCGCTGGCTGTACAGTCTTCTTTAGCAAGATGCAAGAGTTTCGGACTGCGGACCCTACGCAGTAGTACCCACCATCGCGATACACTAGGAAGAAAAAGAGAGACACTAGGAAAAAGAAAAGGAAGGAAACAGAGTGCAGGGCTACATATTAAGGGGCTCAGTCATCTTTTTTGATTGAACATTGAATACTTTGGTTACTTTCACCAAATGTTAAAGTAACCAAAGGTAGAAATAATAGTTGATTTAATACTTGCTTACAAATTTCTTTTTTTTCTTTTGATACTTTAATTAATTGTAACTAAAAAAATATATTTTTCTTTCAACGATTCATTGCATGTGATGAAACAATACATTATCCCTGGCGGCCCAAAGGAACCGAATTCTACGTTAAAATTCCCTATAAAGGTCACGGAATAATCACAATAGTTTTTTTTTGCAACGCTAAAAAGTTTAAAAAAAATATAAGACGTATAACGCCTTTTAACTGCTACACTTCAAACGCATCGCCTGTAAGTAGCAGTCAATAGGCATTATACGTCTTTAACTTTTTAAACTTTTTACAGTTGCAAAAAAAAACTATTGTGATTATTGCGTGACCTTCTATAGGGAATTTTAACGTAGAATCCGAATTTGAACAATTTAAAATTTGACTTTGTAGAGGCTCCGTTCGATTTTTTCGGTCCGCCAGGGATTCCTTCCTCATTGGGGATAGAAATACATCAACAACTTATAAAATACTAAAATATTAATATTCAGGAGATATTTTTTGGCTCATTTGAACAAAATTTATCTTGGGGACCTATTAGAGCATACAAAAATATGAGTGGCGACTTATTTATAGCAGCGACTAGACTAACAGAGTCTGGTCCAATCACTTAGCTGCATTTCAAACATTTGCATCTGTTATTGGCCGCTAAGCCTATATAAAAATTTTAAGAATAGTTTTCTAATAATCAAAATAATAAGACTTCCGTTTAGTTTTTTTTTCAATTTCCACAAGTGATGAATTTTCGACCAAACTATTCAATGTTCAATCAAAAAAGATGACGGGGCCTCTTGATATGTAGTCCTGCACTTGTGTTTCCTTCCTTTTCCTTTTCCTAGTGTCTCTCTTTCTCTTCCTAGTGTATCGCGATGGTGGGTACTACTGTCTAGGGTTCGCAGTGCGAAACTTGCATCTTATTGAAGAAGACTGTACCGCCAGCACTCGACTCAGCCGAAACAATAGACCCCCCGACGGCAGGGTTAAGGGGCTCGATGGGAACCCTGTGATAGCTTTTACCCTATATTTCTTTCAAGGGCGATATTTAATTCATAACAGGTACATTTCTATCAGCTGATGTGCACACACGTACCGTAAGAAAGACTAGGGGCCCACCGAAGGTCGCGCCGTGAGTCTCAGACGAAATTATCGATTTATAGGTTCGCTGTGACTATTATTGGCGCAAGCTAAAATATATTATTTTTTAGAGTGCAAAGGGCAGTTCTTATTTCAGCGGAATATTATAATGTTAAATCATAAAATTCAATGAGCGAGTTTTTACAAGTGAGTAATTAACTTATTACAACTGAAATAAATAACATAACCTGAATTATTGAGCACGTTTATATGTACTCTCTCTTTGTTTGTAAAATAATTATTTTCTCAGTTAACCTACCTTTTTCAGTATATGTATAATGGATTTTTTAAAAGAATTGAGCGTGGAACAATTAATCGATAAATTGATCGGCATTGGAATAGACGAGGAAACTTTCGAAAATCGAAGGTACGTAGTTGACGTTTTGTATATAGTTCGTGCTTTGTGATTAACCTCTATAGAATTTTAAATTTCTTTTCGGGTTTACCATTCTATTATACAATAAGAAATATATACATGCATGTTTTCAGGAGGCATTTTCAATGTGCGTCATCCAGTAGCGGACTGGGTACCCAGGGACGTGGCCGGGGATCTAATACTGGGGGCGATTTCTAAATAAAAGGTCATCGGAAAAGGAAAAACTATTCCTAAGGAGTATAACTTGAACGTATTAAATGTGTGTAAAACTCTCCCCTTCCCCAAGACTGTTATAAAAACTTTTTAAGATTTGTTGAAAAATCCAAAATCAAAATTTTGATCAAACAAAAAAAGAATAAAAAATAAAACATTCTGTTTCGTTGTCTAACTATATAAATCACAATCCACTTACAAAAGAGCTTGAAATTCGTTGTAAATCATTTTTTATGGAACGAATTTTTTTAAAATTTAAGCTTCATGTTAACCTTAAAAAAACATTGAAAATAAGAAATTAAATTTTTTAATTACAAAATATTTTATTTATAGAAGGCGAACTCTTTAAATTATAAAAAACATGACCGTGAAAATATGTCCGATTCAATACCCATGCATAAAATGAATTATAATAATATAAATTGATTTCAACGATATATTTTTCAGGGTAGCAGAGAATAAAATTTAGAGCAAAATAAGGAAAAAAATATTAAATTATTCATTATAAATATAATTTGTACTTTATTTTGCAGTAACTGAACAAGCAATCCCGGGCCGAGGTACAAAGATAAATGTGATATACAGTCTGTCAAGTTAAAGCGTGGGTGGCTTTACTCGCAGTCGGTAAGGTGTATCGACATGATTTTGGTGTCAAAATATTAAGAAGAGCTCC
>NC_046659.1:3943705-3945211 GCF_010883055.1 Belonocnema kinseyi | reverse complement strand
CCCCCTGATTTCTGTCACTTGTTTTCTAACAAAAAAATGTTTAAAAATATCGCGATTTTCACAAAAAAGAAGGCTAACCCATCCTTCCGGGTGATTGAAAATAAATAAAGAGCCTATCCATTACAGTTTGCAGTTTGAATCGCTATAATATCTGTATTATAACTGAAGATAATATAGTTGCACGTTTTTAAACAAGTTTTTTGATTCACAAGATTTAAGTCTTCGTAATCTAAAATACTCAAAACGTGATGAGTGTATAAAAAAATTTGACTTATTAAAAAACAGGTCTTTAGTTTCTAATAAAGAGATTACTAATTTCAGATTAAACAAATGTTTTAAGAATTTATCAACAGTTGAAATCCCTGATGATGTTGCTGAAGTTTTAGCTTAAGGAAACAATTTTGGAGTTCCTTTAAATGTTAATAGAATTCCTATCATTAGTTTAGTTGCTAATATTGAAAATTCTATCCAAAATATTAAAGAAGAAGATTTAAAATTTAATATTCGAAAAACTGTTACTCAAATAGTTTCAAATCACAGTAATAATAATAAATTTAAAAATTTAGAAAAATCTGTTCAATTAGTTGAAAATTTCCAAAAAAAATCATAAAGATTTAATTTTTGTGAAGGCTGATAAAAGTAACTTACTCGTAAAGGTTGCAGCAAATAGAGACGATTATAACATAACAGTTGAAAACATCCTTAAGAATGATATTTCATACAAGAATATTAAAACTAGTATGGTTCCAACTATTGAAAATAAATGTAATGACATAGCTACTAGATGGGAAAATAAAAGATTAATTAACCACCAATGTGCATACCATTTAAAAACTCACAATAGTGTTATAGCAAAAGCTTATGCTCTCCCTAAAGTTCACAAACCCAATTTAAGTTGGAGACTAATTGTTTCTACTGTTGGCTCCCCAGCTTATAAATTATCAAAGTATATTTCAAATATTTTAAAACCAGTTTCTATAAATACTGATTCATTTGTAAAAAATAGTTGGAAACTTAAAGATTGTTTAAAAAATTTAAATGTACCAAAAACCCTACAGTTTGACAGCATCCCACTAGATCTCGCTTTAGATTGCATTGAAGAAAAACTTAATTTAAATCATAACTTGACAAAAATAACTAAAAATGAATTTATAATAGCCACCAGAACAGTTTTTAATGGTACTGTTTTCTCCTCTAATAATAAATTTTATAAACAAATTTCGGGTTACCCTATGGGTTCACCGTTATCCCCAGCAGTTTCTGATTTAGTTTTACAAGATGTTGAAAAAAGAGCTTTACAATTGTTAGATTTCACACCTATTTTTTACAAACGATATGTCGATGACATTTTAGCCATTATTCCCACAGATAAAATTCAAGTTTTCTTAAATGCATTTAATAGTATTGAAGATTGTATAAATTTCAGTCATGAATGTGAGATTAATAATGTTATTAACTATCTTGATTTAAAAATTATAAATAAAATTATAAATTTTATAAATTATA